>NW_027286219.1:0-34924 GCF_022747635.1 Hetaerina americana
GAGTGAGATTTTCACCTAGAACCCAAAGGGGGGTATTGGCACTTTTCATGGAAAAATGTGAAAAATTAAATTTTCTAAAAATGAAATAAATGCCTTCTAAACACCTCAAACATTCACTCTAAAACAGAAGATTGTTGTTTTTTCGCAATATTTTTAGAAATTTGGGCCCTTTTAGTAAAATTAACACTTGCGCTGAGGCATCTTTTATGCTCATTTCATGTCTTTCAGGATTTATTCTGGGTTTTATTTTGTTTATTTGATGAAAATGAACAACAATACACACCATGGAAACATTTTTGTTTGATTTGTGTCAAGTGAGATTTTCACCTAGAACCCAAAGGGGGGGGTATTGGCACTTTTCATGGAAAAATGTGAAAAATTAAATTTTCTAAAAATGAAATAAATGCCTTCTAAACACCTCAAACATTCACTCTAAAACAGAAGATTGTTGTTTTTCGCAATATTTTTAGAAATTTGGGCTATTTTAGTAACATTAACACTTGGGCTGAAGCATCTTTTATGACCTTTTATTGTCTTTCAGGATTCATTCTGGGTATTATTTTGTTTATTTGATGAAAATGAACAACAATACACACCTTGGATACATTTATGTTTGATTAGTTTCGAGTGAGATTTTCACCTAGAACCCAAAGGGGGGGTATTGGCACTTTTCATGGAAAAATGTGAAAAATTAAATTTCTAAAAATGAAATAAATGCCTTCTAAACACCTCAAACATTCACTCTAAAACAGAAGATTGTTGTTTTTCGCAATATTTTTAGAAATTTGGGCTCTTTTAGTAACATTAACACCTGGGCTGAAGCATCTTTTATGATCATTTATTGTCTTTCAGGATACATTCTGGGTTTTATTTTGTTTATTTGATGAAAATGAACAACAATACACACCATGGAAACATTTTTGTTTGATTTATGTCGAGTGAGATTTTCACCTTGAACCCAAAGGGGGGGTATTGGCACTTTTAATGGAAAAATGTAAAAAATTAAATTTTCTAAAAATGAAATAAATGCCTTCTAAACACCTCAAACATTCACTTTAAAACAGAAGATTGTTGTTTTTCGCAATATTTTTAGAAATTTGGGCTCTTTTAGTAAAATTAACACTTGCGCTGAAGCATCTTTTATGCTCATTTCATGTCTTTCAGGATTAATTCTGGGTTTTATTTTGTTTATTTGATGAAAATGAACAACAATACACACCATGGAAACATTTTTGTTTGATTTATGTCGAGTGAGATTTTCACCTTGAACCCAAAGGGGGGGTATTGGCACTTTTAATGGAAAAATGTAAAAAATTAAATTTCTAAAAATGAAATAAATGCCTTCTAAACACCTCAAACATTCACTTTAAAACAGAAGATTGTTGTTTTTCGCAATATTTTTAGAAATTTGGGCTCTTTTATTAAAATTAACACTTGCGCTGAAGCATCTTTTATGCTCATTTCATGTCTTTCAGGATTAATTCTGGGTTTTATTTTGTTTATTTGATGAAAATGAACAACAATACACACCATGGAAACATTTTTGTTTGAATTGAGTCAAGTGATATTTTCACCTAGAACCCAAAGAGGGGGGTATTGGCACTTTTCATGGAAAAATGTGAAAAATTAAATTTTCTAAAAATGAAATAAATGCCTTCTTAACACCTCATACATTCACTCTAAAACAGAAGATTGTTGTTTTTCGCAATATTTTTAGAAATTTTGGCTCTTTTAGTAACATTAACACTTGCGCTGAAGTATCTTTTATGCTCATTTCTTGTCTTTCAGGATTAATTCTGGGTTTCATTTTGTTTATTTGATGAAAATGAACAACAATACACACCATGGAAACATTTTTGTTTGATTAATGTCGAGTGAGATTTTCACCTAGAACCCAAAGGGGGGGGTATTGGCACTTTTCATGGAAATGTGTAAAAAATTAAATTTCTAAAATGAAATAAATGCCTTCTAAACACCTCAAACATTCACTCTAAAACAGAAGATTGTTGTTTTTCGCAATATTTTTAGAAATTTGGGCTCTTTTAGTAACATTAACACCTGGGCTGAAGCATCTTTTATGATCATTTATTGTCTTTCAGGATACATTCTGGGTTTTATTTTGTTTATTTGATGAAAATGAACAACAACACACTCCTTGGATACATTTTTGTTTGATTTGTGTCGAGTGAGATTTTCACCTAGAACCCAAAGGGGGGTATTGGCACATTTCATGGAAAAATGTGTAAAAATAAATTTTCTAAAAATGAAATAAATGCCTTCTAAACACCTCAAACATTCACTCTAAAACAGAAGATTGCTGTTTTCGCAATATTTTTAGAAATTTGGGCCCTTTTAGTAAAATTAACACTTGCGCTGAGGCATCTTTATGCTCATTTCATGTCTTTCAGGATTTATTCTGGGTTTTATTTTGTTTATTTGATGAAAATGAACAACAATGCACACCATGGAAACATTTTTGAATGATTTGTGTCGAGTGAGATTTTCACCTAGAACCCAAAGGGGGGTGTATTGGCACTTTTCATGGAAAAATGTGAAAAATTAAATTTTCTAAAAATGAAATAAATGCCTTCTAAACACCTCAAACATTCACTCTAAAACAGAAGATTGTTGTTTTTCGCAATATTTTTAGAAATTTGGGCCCTTTTAGTAAAATTAACACTTGCGCTGAAGCATCTTTTATGCTCATTTCATGTCTTTCAGGATTAATTCTGGGTTTTATTTTGTTTATTTGATGAAAATGAGCAACAATACACACCATGGAAACATTTTGTTTGATTTGTGTCCAGTGAGATTTTCACCTAGAACCCAAAGGGGGGGGTATTGGCACTTTTCATGGAAAATGTGAAAAATTAAATTTCTAAAAATGAAATAAATGCCTTCTAAACACCTCAAACATTCACTCTAAAACAGAAGATTGTTGTTTTCCGCAATATTTTTAGAAATTTGGGCTCTTTAAGTAACATTAACACCTGGGCTGAAGCATCTTTTATGATCATTTATTGTCTTTCAGGATACATTCTGGGTTTTATTTTGTTTATTTGATAAAAATTAAAACAATACACACCATGGAAACATTTTTGTTTGATTTATGTCGAGTGAGATTTTCACCTAGAACCCAAAGGGGGGGTATTGGCACTTTTCATGGAAAAATGTGAAAATTAAATTTTCTAAAATGAAATAAATGCCTTCTAAACACCTCAAACATTCACTTTAAAACAGAAGATTGTTGTTTTTCGCAATATTTTTAGAAATTTGGGCTCTTTTAGTAAAATTAACACTGGCGCTGAAGGATCTTTTATGCTCATTTCATGTCTTTCAGGATTAATTCTGGGTTTTATTTTGTTTATTTGATGAAAATGAACAACAATACACACCATGAAACATTTTTGTTTGATTTGTTTCAAGTGATATTTTCACCTAGAACCCAAAGGGGGGGGTATTGGCACTTTTCATGGAAAAATGTGAAAAATTAAATTTTCTAAAAATGAAATAAATGCCTTCTTAACACCTCAAACATTCACTCTAAAACAGAAGATTGTTGTTTTTCGCAATATTTTTAGAAATTTGGGCTCTTTTAGTAACATTAACACTTGGGCTAAAGCTTCTTTTATGATCTCTTATTGTCTTTCAGGATTCATTCAGGGTTTTATTTTGTTTATTTGATGAAAATGAACAACAAAACACACCTTGGATACATTTTTGTTTGATTTGTGGCGAGTGAGATTTTCACCTAGAACCCAAAGGGGTGGTTCTAGGCTATTTTCATTGGCACTTTTTATAGAAAAATGTGAAAAATTAAATTTTCTAAAAATGAAATAAATGCCTTCTTAACACCACAAACATTCACTCTGAAACAGAAGATTGTTGTTTTTCGCAATATTTTTAGAAATTTGGGCTCTTTTAGTAACATTAACACTTTCGCTGAAGCAACTTTTATGCTCATTTCTTGTCTTTCAAGATTAATTCTGGGTTTAATTTTGTTTATTTGATGAAAATGAAACACAATACACACCATGGAAACATTTTTGATTGATTTGTGTCGAGTGAGATTTTCACCTAGAACCCAAAGGGGGGGTATTGGCACTTTTCATGGAAAAATGTGAAAAATTAAATTTTCTAAAAATGAAATAAATGCCTTCTAAACACCTCAAACATTCACTCTAAAACAGAAGATTGTTGTTTTTCGCAATATTTTTAGAAATTTGGGCTATTTTAGTAACATTAACACTTGGGCTGAAGCATCTTTTATGACCTTTTATTGTCTTTCAGGATTCATTCTGGGTATTATTTTGTTTATTTGATGAAAATGAACAACAATACACACCTTGGATACATTTATGTTTGATTAGTTTCGAGTGAGATTTTCACCTAGAACCCAAAGGGGGGGTATTGGCACTTTTCATGGAAAAATGTGAAAAATTAAATTTCTAAAAATGAAATAAATGCCTTCTAAACACCTCAAACATTCACTCTAAAACAGAAGATTGTTGTTTTTCGCAATATTTTTAGAAATTTGGGCTCTTTTAGTAACATTAACACCTGGGCTGAAGCATCTTTTATGATCATTTATTGTCTTTCAGGATACATTCTGGGTTTTATTTTGTTTATTTGATGAAAATGAACAACAATACACACCATGGAAACATTTTTGTTTGATTTATGTCGAGTGAGATTTTCACCTTGAACCCAAAGGGGGGGTATTGGCACTTTTAATGGAAAAATGTAAAAATTAAATTTTCTAAAAATGAAATAAATGCCTTCTAAACACCTCAAACATTCACTTTAAAACAGAAGATTGTTGTTTTTCGCAATATTTTTAGAAATTTGGGCTCTTTTAGTAAATTAACACTTGCGCTGAAGCATCTTTTATGCTCATTTCATGTCTTTCAGGATTAATTCTGGGTTTTATTTTGTTTATTTGATGAAAATGAACAACAATACACACCATGGAAACATTTTTGTTTGATTTATGTCGAGTGAGATTTTCACCTTGAACCCAAAGGGGGGGTATTGGCACTTTTAATGGAAAAATGTAAAAAATTAAATTTTCTAAAAATGAAATAAATGCCTTCTAAACACCTCAAACATTCACTTTAAAACAGAAGATTGTTGTTTTTCGCAATATTTTAGAAATTTGGGCTCTTTTATTAAAATTAACACTTGCGCTGAAGCATCTTTTATGCTCATTTCATGTCTTTCAGATTAATTCTGGGTTTTATTTTGTTTATTTGATGAAAATGAACAACAATACACACCATGGAAACATTTTTGTTTGAATTGAGTCAAGTGATATTTTCACCTAGAACCCAAAGAGGGGGGTATTGGCACTTTTCATGGAAAAATGTGAAAAATTAAATTTTCTAAAAATGAAATAAATGCCTTCTAAACACCTCAAACATTCACTCTAAAACAGAAGATTGTTGTTTTTCGCAATATTTTTAGAAATTTGGGCTCTTTAAGTAAAATTAACACTTGCGCTGAAGAATTTTTAATGATCATTTCTGGTCTTTCAGGATACATTCTGGGTTTTATTTTGTTTATTTGATGAAAATGAACAACAATACACACCATGGAAACATTTTTGTTTGATTAATGTCGAGTGAGATTTTCACCTAGAACCCAAAGGGGGGGGTATTGGCACTTTTCATGGAAATGTGTAAAAAATTAAATTTTCTAAAAATGAAATAAATGCCTTCTAAACACCTCAAACATTCACTCTAAATGTTTTTCGCAATATTTTTAGAAATTTGGCTCTTTTAGTAACATTAACACCTGGGCTGAAGCATCTTTTATGATCATTTATTGTCTTTCAGGATACATTCTGGGTTTTATTTTGTTTATTTGATGAAAATGAACAACAACACACTCCTTGGATACATTTTTTGTTTGATTTGTGTCGAGTGAGATTTTCACCTAGAACCCAAAGGGGGTATTGGCACATTTCATGGAAAAATGTGAAAAAATAAATTTTCTAAAATGAAATAAATGCCTTCTAAACACCTCAAACATTCACTCTAAAACAGAAGATTGCTGTTTTTTTCGCAATATTTTTAGAAATTTGGGCCCTTTTAGTAAAATTAACACTTGCGCTGAGGCATCTTTTATGCTCATTTCATGTCTTTCAGGATTTATTCTGGGTTTTATTTTGTTTATTTGATGAAAATGAACAACAATGCACACCATGGAAACATTTTGAATGATTTGTGTCGAGTGAGATTTTCACCTAGAACCCAAAGGGGGGTGTATTGGCACTTTTCATGGAAAAATGTGAAAAAATTAAATTTTCTAAAAATGAAATAAATGCCTTCTAAACACCTCAAACATTCACTCTAAAACAGAAGATTGTTGTTTTTTCGCAATATTTTTAGAAATTTGGGCCCTTTTAGTAAAATTAACACTTGCGCTGAAGCATCTTTTATGCTCATTTCATGTCTTTCAGGATTAATTCTGGGTTTTATTTTGTTTATTTGATGAAAATGAGCAACAATACACACCATGGAAACATTTTTGTTTGATTTGTGTCCAGTGAGATTTTCACCTAGAACCCAAAGGGGGGGGTATTGGCACTTTTCATGGAAAAATGTGAAAAATTAAATTTTTCCTAAAAATGAAATAAATGCCTTCTAAACACCTCAAACATTCACTCTAAAACAGAAGATTGTTGTTTTCCGCAATATTTTTAGAAATTTGGGCTCTTTAAGTAACATTAACACCTGGGCTGAAGCATCCTTTTATGATCATTTATTGTCTTTCAGGATACATTCTGGGTTTTATTTTGTTTATTTGATAAAAATTAAAACAATACACACCATGGAAACATTTTTGTTTGATTTATGTCGAGTGAGATTTTCACCTAGAACCCAAAGGGGGGGGGGTATTGGCACTTTTCATGGAAAAATGTGAAAAATTAAATTTTCTAAAAATGAAATAAATGCCTTCTAAACACCTCAAACATTCACTTTAAAACAGAAGATTGTTGTTTTTTCGCAATATTTTTAGAAATTTGGGCTCTTTTAGTAAAATTAACACTGGCGCTGAAGGATCTTTTATGCTCATTTCATGTCTTTCAGGATTAATTCTGGGTTTTATTTTGTTTATTTGATGAAAATGAACAACAATACACACCATGGAAACATTTTTGTTTGATTTGTTTCAAGTGATATTTTCACCTAGAACCCAAAGGGGGGGTATTGGCACTTTTCATGGAAAAATGTGAAAAATTAAATTTTCTAAAAATGAAATAAATGCCTTCTTAACACCTCAAACATTCACTCTAAAACAGAAGATTGTTGTTTTTCGCAATATTTTTAGAAATTTGGGCTCTTTAGTAACATTAACACTTGGGCTAAAGCTTCTTTTATGATCTCTTATTGTCTTTCAGGATTCATTCAGGGTTTTATTTTGTTTATTTGATGAAAATGAACAACAAAACACACCTTGGATACATTTTTGTTTGATTTGTGGCGAGTGAGATTTTCACCTAGAACCCAAAGGGGTGGTTCTAGGCTATTTTCATTGGCACTTTTTATAGAAAAATGTGAAAAATTAAATTTTCTAAAAATGAAATAAATGCCTTCTTAACACCACAAACATTCACTCTGAAACAGAAGATTGTTGTTTTTCGCAATATTTTTAGAAATTTGGGCTCTTTAGTAACATTAACACTTTCGCTGAAGCAACTTTTATGCTCATTTCTTGTCTTTCAAGATTAATTCTGGGTTTAATTTTGTTTATTTGATGAAAATGAAACACAATACACACCATGGAAACATTTTTGATTGATTTGTGTCGAGTGAGATTTTCACCTAGAACCCAAAGGGGGGGGGTATTGGCACTTTTCATGGAAAAATGTGAAAAATTAAATTTTCTAAAAATGAAATAAATGCCTTCTAAACACCTCAAACATTCACTCTAAAACAGAAGATTGTTGTTTTTCGCAATATTTTTAGAAATTTGGGCTATTTTAGTAACATTAACACTTGGGCTGAAGCATCTTTTATGACCTTTTATTGTCTTTCAGGATTCATTCTGGGTATTATTTTGTTTATTTGATGAAAATGAACAACAATACACACCTTGGATACATTTATGTTTGATTAGTTTCGAGTGAGATTTTCACCTAGAACCCAAAGGGGGGGTATTGGCACTTTTCATGGAAAAATGTGAAAAATTAAATTTCTAAAAATGAAATAAATGCCTTCTAAACACCTCAAACATTCACTCTAAAACAGAAGATTGTTGTTTTTCGCAATATTTTTAGAAATTTGGGCTCTTTTAGTAACATTAACACCTGGGCTGAAGCATCTTTTATGATCATTTATTGTCTTTCAGGATACATTCTGGGTTTTATTTTGTTTATTTGATGAAAATGAACAACAATACACACCATGGAAACATTTTTGTTTGATTTATGTCGAGTGAGATTTTCACCTTGAACCCAAAGGGGGGGTATTGGCACTTTTAATGGAAAAATGTAAAAAATTAAATTTTCTAAAAATGAAATAAATGCCTTCTAAACACCTCAAACATTCACTTTAAAACAGAAGATTGTTGTTTTTCGCAATATTTTTAGAAATTTGGGCTCTTTTAGTAAAATTAACACTTGCGCTGAAGCATCTTTTATGCTCATTTCATGTCTTTCAGGATTAATTCTGGGTTTTATTTTGTTTATTTGATGAAAATGAACAACAATACACACCATGGAAACATTTTGTTTGATTTATGTCGAGTGAGATTTTCACCTTGAACCCCAAAGGGGGGGTATTGGCACTTTTAATGGAAAAATGTAAAAAATTAAATTTTCTAAAAATGAAATAAATGCCTTCTAAACACCTCAAACATTCACTTTAAAACAGAAGATTGTTGTTTTTCGCAATATTTTTAGAAATTTGGGCTCTTTTATTAAAATTAACACTTGCGCTGAAGCATCTTTTATGCTCATTTCATGTCTTTCAGGATTAATTCTGGGTTTTATTTTGTTTATTTGATGAAAATGAACAACAATACACACCATGGAAACATTTTTGTTTGAATTGAGTCAAGTGATATTTTCACCTAGAACCCAAAGAGGGGGGTATTGGCACTTTTCATGGAAAAATGTGAAAAATTAAATTTTCTAAAAATGAAATAAATGCCTTCTTAACACCTCATACATTCACTCTAAAACAGAAGATTGTTGTTTTTCGCAATATTTTTAGAAATTTTGGCTCTTTTAGTAACATTAACACTTGCGCTGAAGTATCTTTTATGCTCATTTCTTGTCTTTCAGGATTAATTCTGGGTTTCATTTTGTTTATTTGATGAAAATGAACAACAATACACACCATGGAAACATTTTTGTTTGATTTGTATCGAGTGAGATTTTCACCTAGAACCCAAAGGGGGGGGTAATTGGCACTTTTCATGGAAAAATGTGAAAAATTAAATTTTCTAAAAATGAAATAAATGCCTTCTAAACACCTCAAACATTCACTCTAAAACAGAAGATTGTTGTTTTTCGCAATATTTTTAGAAATTTGGGCTCTTTAAGTAAAATTAACACTTGCGCTGAAGAATTTTTAATGATCATTTCTGGTCTTTCAGGATACATTCTGGGTTTTATTTTGTTTATTTGATGAAAATGAACAACAATACACACCATGGAAACATTTTTGTTTGATTAATGTCGAGTGAGATTTTCACCTAGAACCCAAAGGGGGGGGTATTGGCACTTTTCATGGAAATGTGTAAAAAATTAAATTTTCTAAAAATGAAATAAATGCCTTCTAAACACCTCAAACATTCACTCTAAAACAGAAGATTGTTGTTTTTCGCAATATTTTTAGAAATTTGGCTCTTTTAGTAACATAAACACCTGGGCTGAAGCATCTTTTATGATCATTTATTGTCTTTCAGGATACATTCTGGGTTTTATTTTGTTTATTTGATGAAAATGAACAACAACACACTCCTTGGATACATTTTTGTTTGATTTGTGTCGAGTGAGATTTTCACCTAGAACCCAAAGGGGGGTATTGGCACATTTCATGGAAAAATGTGAAAAAATAAATTTTCTAAAAATGAAATAAATGCCTTCTAAACACCTCAAACATTCACTCTAAAACAGAAGATTGCTGTTTTTCGCAATATTTTTAGAAATTTGGGCCCTTTTAGTAAAATTAACACTTGCGCTGAGGCATCTTTTATGCTCATTTCATGTCTTTCAGGATTTATTCTGGGTTTTATTTTGTTTATTTGATGAAAATGAACAACAATGCACACCATGGAAACATTTTTGAATGATTTGTGTCGAGTGAGATTTTCACCTAGAACCCAAAGGGGGGTGTATTGGCACTTTTCATGGAAAAATGTGAAAAATTAAATTTTCTAAAAATGAAATAAATGCCTTCTAAACACCTCAAACATTCACTCTAAAACAGAAGATTGTTGTTTTTCGCAATATTTTTAGAAATTTGGGCCCTTTTAGTAAAATTAACACTTGCGCTGAAGCATCTTTTATGCTCATTTCATGTCTTTCAGGATTAATTCTGGGTTTTATTTTGTTTATTTGATGAAAATGAGCAACAATACACACCATGGAAACATTTTTGTTTGATTTGTGTCCAGTGAGATTTTCACCTAGAACCCAAAGGGGGGGGTATTGGCACTTTTCATGGAAAAATGTGAAAAATTAAATTTTCTAAAAATGAAATAAATGCCTTCTAAACACCTCAAACATTCACTCTAAAACAGAAGATTGTTGTTTTTCGCAATATTTTTAGAAATTTGGGCTCTTTAAGTAACATTAACACCTGGGCTGAAGCATCTTTTATGATCATTTATTGTCTTTCAGGATACATTCTGGGTTTTATTTTGTTTATTTGATAAAAATTAAAACAATACACACCATGGAAACATTTTTGTTTGATTTATGTCGAGTGAGATTTTCACCTAGAACCCAAAGGGGGGGGTATTGGCACTTTTCATGGAAAAATGTGAAAAATTAAATTTTCTAAAAATGAAATAAATGCCTTCTAAACACCTCAAACATTCACTTTAAAACAGAAGATTGTTGTTTTTCGCAATATTTTTAGAAATTTGGGCTCTTTTAGTAAAATTAACACTGGCGCTGAAGGATCTTTTATGCTCATTTCATGTCTTTCAGGATTAATTCTGGGTTTTATTTTGTTTATTTGATGAAAATGAACAACAATACACACCATGGAAACATTTTTGTTTGATTTGTTTCAAGTGATATTTTCACCTAGAACCCAAAGGGGGGGGTATTGGCACTTTTCATGGAAAAATGTGAAAAATTAAATTTTCTAAAAATGAAATAAATGCCTTCTTAACACCTCAAACATTCACTCTAAAACAGAAGATTGTTGTTTTTCGCAATATTTTTAGAAATTTGGGCTCTTTTAGTAACATTAACACTTGGGCTAAAGCTTCTTTTATGATCTCTTATTGTCTTTCAGGATTCATTCAGGGTTTTATTTTGTTTATTTGATGAAAATGAACAACAAAACACACCTTGGATACATTTTTGTTTGATTTGTGGCGAGTGAGATTTTCACCTAGAACCCAAAGGGGTGGTTCTAGGCTATTTTCATTGGCACTTTTTATAGAAAAATGTGAAAAATTAAATTTTCTAAAAATGAAATAAATGCCTTCTTAACACCACAAACATTCACTCTGAAACAGAAGATTGTTGTTTTTCGCAATATTTTTAGAAATTTGGGCTCTTTTAGTAACATTAACACTTTCGCTGAAGCAACTTTTATGCTCATTTCTTGTCTTTCAAGATTAATTCTGGTTTAATTTTGTTTATTTGATGAAAATAAACAACAATACACACCATGGAAACATTTTTGATTGATTTGTTGTCGAGTGAGATTTTCACCTAGAACCCAAGGGGGGGTATTGGCACTTTTCATGGAAAAATGTGAAAAATTAAATTTTCTAAAAATGAAATAAATACCTTTAAAACACCTCAAACATTCACTCTAAAAAAGAAGATTGTTGTTTTTCGCAATATTTTTAGAAATTTGGGCTCTTTTAGTAACATTTACACTTGCGCTGAAGTATCTTTTATGCTCATTTCTTGTCTTTCAGGATTAATTCTGGGTTTATTTTGTTTATTTGATGAAAATGAACAACAATACACACCATGGAAACATTTTTTTTGATTTGTGTCGTGTGAGATTTTCACCTAGAACCCAAAGGGGGGGGTATTGGCACTTTTCATGAAAAAATGTGAAAAATTAAATTTTCTAAAAATGAAATAAATGCCTTCTAAACACCTCAAACATTCACTCTAAAACAGAAGATTGTTGTTTTTCGCAATATTTTTAGAAATTTGGGCTCTTTTAGTAACATTTACACTTGCGCTGAAGCAACTTTTATGCTCATTTCTTGTCTTTCAAGATTAATTCTGGGTTTTATTTTGTTTATTTGATGAAAATGAACAACAATACACACCATGGAAACATATTTGTTTGATTTGTGTCGAGTGAGATTTTCACCAAGAACCCAAAGGGGGGGGTATTAGCACTTTTCATGGAAAAATGTAAAAAATTAAATTTTCTTAAAATGAAATAAATGCCTTCTAAACACCTCAAACATTCACTCTAAAACAGAAGATAGTTGTTTTTCGCAATATTTTTAGAAATTTGGGCTATTTTAGTAACATTAACACCTGCGCTGAAGCATCATTTATGCTAATTTCTTGTCTTTCAGGATTAGTTCTGGGTTTTATTTTGTTTTTTTGATGAAAATAAACAACAATACACACCATGGAAACATTTTTGTTTGAATTGTGTCGAGTGAGATTTTCACCTAGAACCCAAAGGGGGGTATTAACACTTTTCATGGAAAAATGTAAAAAATTAAATTTCTAAAAATGAAATAAATGCCTTCTAAACACCTCAAACATTCACTCTAAAACAGAAGATTGTTGTTTTTCGCAATATTTTTAGAAATTTGGGTTCTTTTAGTAACATTACCACCTGGGCTGAAGCATCTTTTATGATCATTTATTGTCTTTCAGGATACATTCTGGGTTTTATTTTGTTTATTTGATGAAAATGAACAACAATACACTCCTTGGATACATTTTTGTTTGATTTGTGTCGAGTGAGATTTTCACCTAGAACCCAAACGGGGGGTTTTGGCACTTTTCATGGAAAAATGTGAAAAATTAAATTTTCTAAAAATGAAATAAATGCCTTCTAAACACCACAAACATTCACTCTAAAACAGAAGATTGTTGTTTTTCGCAATATTTTTAGGAATTTGGGCTCTTTTAGTAACATTAACACCTGGGCTGAAGCATCTTTTATGATCATTTATTGTCTTTCAGGATACATTCTGGGTTTTATTTTGTTTATTTGATGAAAATGAACAACAATACACACCATGGAAACATTTTTGTTAGATTTTTGTCGAGTGAGATTTTCACCTAGAACCCAAAGGGGGGGTATTGGCACTTTTCATGGAAAAATGTGAAAAATTAAATTTTCTAAAAATGAAATAAATGCCTTCTAAACACCTTAAACATTCACTCTAAAACAGAAGATTGTTGTTTTTCGCAATATTTTTAGAAATTTGGGCTCTTTTAGTAAAATTAACACTTGCGCTGAAGCATCTTTTATGATCATTTATTGTCTTTCAGGATACATTCTGGGTTTTATTTTGTTTATTTGATGAAATTGAACAACAATACACACCATGGAAACATTTTTGTTTGATTAATGTCGAGTGAGATTTTCACCTAGAACCCAAAGGGGGGGGTATTGGCACTTTTCATGGAAATGTGTAAAAAATTAAATTTTCTAAAAATAAAATAAATGCCTTCTAAACACCTCAAACATTCACTCTAAAACAGAAGATTGTTGTTTTTCGCAATATTTTTAGAAATTTGGGCTCTTTTAGTAACATTAACACCTGGGCTGAAGCATCTTTTATGATCATTTATTGTCTTTCAGGATACATTCTGGGTTTTATTTTGTTTATTTGATGAAAATGAACAACAATACACTCCTTGGATACATTTTTGTTTGATTTGTGTCGAGTGAGATTTTCACCTAGAACCCAAAGGGGGGTATTGGCACTTTTCATGGAAAAATGTGAAAAATTAAATTTTCTAAAAATGAAATAAATGCCTTCTAAACACCTCAAACATTCACTCTAAAACAGAAGATTGTTGTTTTTCGCAATATTTTTAGAAATTTGGGCTCTTTTAGTAACATTAACACCTGGGCTAAAGCATCTTTTATAATCATTTATTGTCTTTCAGGATACATTCTGGGTGTTATTTTGTTTATTTGATGAAAATGAACAACAATACGCACCTTGGATACATTTTTGTTTGATTTGTGTCGACTGAGATTTTCACCTAGAACCCCAAGGGGGGAATTAACACTTTTCATGGAAAAATGAAAAAAATTAAATTTTCTAAAAATGAAATAAATGGCTTCTAAACACCTCAAACATTCACTCTAAAACAGAAGATTGTTGTTTTTCGCAATATTTTTAGAAATTTGGGCTCCAATAGTAACATTAACACCTGGGCTGAAGCATCTTTTATGATCATTTATTGTCTTTCAGGATTAATTCTGTGTTTTATTTTGTTAATTTGATGAAAATGAACAACAATACACACCATGGAAACATTTTTGTTTGATTTGTGTCGAGTGAGATTTTCACCTAGAACCCAAATAGGGGGTATTGGCACTTTTCATGGAAAAATGTGAAAAATTAAATTTTCTAAAAATGAAATAAATGCCTTCTAAACACCTCAAACATTCACTCTGAAACAGAAGATTGTTGTTTTTCGCAATATTTTTAGAAATTTGGGCTCTTTTAGTAAAATTAACACTTGCGCTGAAGCATCTTTTATGCTCATTTCATGTCTTTCAGGATTAATTCTGGGTTTTATTTTGTTTATTTGATGAAAATGAACAACAATACACACCATGGAAACATTTTTGTTTGATTTATGTCGAGTGAGATTTTCACCTTGAACCCAAAGGGGGGGGTATTGGCACTTTTCATGGAAAAATGTGAAAAATTAAATTTTCTAAAAATGAAATAAATGCCTTCTTAACACCTCAAATATTCACTCTAAAACAGAAGATTGTTGTTTTTCGCAATATTTTTAGAAATTTGGGCTCTTTTAGTAACATTAACACTTGGGCTAAAGCTTCTTTTATGATCTCTTATTGTCTTTCAGGATTCATTCAGGGTTTTATTTTGTTTATTTGATGAAAATGAACAACAAAACACACCTTGGATACATTTTTGTTTGATTTGTGGCGAGTGAGATTTTCACCTAGAACCCAAAGGGGTGGTTCTAGGCTATTTTCATTGGCACTTTTTATAGAAAAATGTGAAAAATTAAATTTTCTAAAAATGAAATAAATGCCTTCTTAACACCACAAACATTCACTCTGAAACAGAAGATTGTTGTTTTTCGCAATATTTTTAGAAATTTGGGCTCTTTTAGTAACATTAACACTTTCGCTGAAGCAACTTTTATGCTCATTTCTTGTCTTTCAAGATTAATTCTGGGTTTAATTTTGTTTATTTGATGAAAATAAACAACAATACACACCATGGAAACATTTTTGATTGATTTGTTGTCGAGTGAGATTTTCACCTAGAACCCAAGGGGGGGTATTGGCACTTTTCATGGAAAAATGTGAAAAATTAAATTTTCTAAAAATGAAATAAATACCTTTAAAACACCTCAAACATTCACTCTAAAAAAGAAGATTGTTGTTTTTCGCAATATTTTTAGAAATTTGGGCTCTTTTAGTAACATTTACACTTGCGCTGAAGTATCTTTTATGCTCATTTCTTGTCTTTCAGGATTAATTCTGGGTTTATTTTGTTTATTTGATGAAAATGAACAACAATACACACCATGGAAACATTTTTTTTGATTTGTGTCGTGTGAGATTTTCACCTAGAACCCAAAGGGGGGGGTATTGGCACTTTTCATGAAAAAATGTGAAAAATTAAATTTTCTAAAAATGAAATGAATGCCTTCTAAACACCTCAAACATTCACTCTAAAACAGAAGATTGTTGTTTTTCGCAATATTTTTAGAAATTTGGGCTCTTTTAGTAACATTTACACTTGCGCTGAAGCAACTTTTATGCTCATTTCTTGTCTTTCAAGATTAATTCTGGGTTTTATTTTGTTTATTTGATGAAAATGAACAACAATACACACCATGGAAACATATTTGTTTGATTTGTGTCGAGTGAGATTTTCACCAAGAACCCAAAGGGGGGGGGTATTAGCACTTTTCATGGAAAAATGTAAAAAATTAAATTTTCTTAAAATGAAATAAATGCCTTCTAAACACCTCAAACATTCACTCTAAAACAGAAGATAGTTGTTTTTCGCAATATTTTTAGAAATTTGGGCTATTTTAGTAACATTAACACCTGCGCTGAAGCATCATTTATGCTAATTTCTTGTCTTTCAGGATTAGTTCTGGGTTTTATTTTGTTTTTTTGATGAAAATAAACAACAATACACACCATGGAAACATTTTTGTTTGAATTGTGTCGAGTGAGATTTTCACCTAGAACCCAAAGGGGGGTATTAACACTTTTCATGGAAAAATGTAAAAAATTAAATTTTCTAAAAATGAAATAAATGCCTTCTAAACACCTCAAACATTCACTCTAAAACAGAAGATTGTTGTTTTTCGCAATATTTTTAGAAATTTGGGTTCTTTTAGTAACATTACCACCTGGGCTGAAGCATCTTTTATGATCATTTATTGTCTTTCAGGATACATTCTGGGTTTTATTTTGTTTATTTGATGAAAATGAACAACAATACACTCCTTGGATACATTTTTGTTTGATTTGTGTCGAGTGAGATTTTCACCTAGAACCCAAACGGGGGGTTTTGGCACTTTTCATGGAAAAATGTGAAAAATTAAATTTTCTAAAAATGAAATAAATGCCTTCTAAACACCACAAACATTCACTCTAAAACAGAAGATTGTTGTTTTTCGCAATATTTTTAGAAATATGGGCTCTTTTAGTAACATTAACACCTGGGCTGAAGCATCTTTTATGATCATTTATTGTCTTTCAGGATACATTCTGGGTTTTATTTTGTTTATTTGATGAAAATGAACAACAATACACACCATGGAAACATTTTTGTTAGATTTTTGTCGAGTGAGATTTTCACCTAGAACCCAAAGGGGGGGTATTGGCACTTTTCATGGAAAAATGTGAAAAATTAAATTTTCTAAAAATGAAATAAATGCCTTCTAAACACCTTAAACATTCACTCTAAAACAGAAGATTGTTGTTTTTCGCAATATTTTTAGAAATTTGGGCTCTTTTAGTAAAATTAACACTTGCGCTGAAGCATCTTTTATGATCATTTATTGTCTTTCAGGATACATTCTGGGTTTTATTTTGTTTATTTGATGAAATTGAACAACAATACACACCATGGAAACATTTTTGTTTGATTAATGTCGAGTGAGATTTTCACCTAGAACCCAAAGGGGGGGGGGTATTGGCACTTTTCATGGAAATGTGTAAAAAATTAAATTTTCTAAAAATAAAATAAATGCCTTCTAAACACCTCAAACATTCACTCTAAAACAGAAGATTGTTGTTTTTCGCAATATTTTTAGAAATTTGGGCTCTTTTAGTAACATTAACACCTGGGCTGAAGCATCTTTTATGATCATTTATTGTCTTTCAGGATACATTCTGGGTTTTATTTTGTTTATTTGATGAAAATGAACAACAATACACTCCTTGGATACATTTTTGTTTGATTTGTGTCGAGTGAGATTTTCACCTAGAACCCAAAGGGGGGGGGGTATTGGCACTTTTCATGGAAAAATGTGAAAAATTAAATTTTCTAAAAATGAAATAAATGCCTTCTAAACACCTCAAACATTCACTCTAAAACAGAAGATTGTTGTTTTTCGCAATATTTTTAGAAATTTGGGCCCTTTTAGTAAAATTAACACTTGCGCTGAGGCATCTTTTATGCTCATTTCATGTCTTTCAGGATTTATTCTGGGTTTAATTTTGTTTATTTGATGAAAATGAACAACAATACACACCATGGAAACATTTTTGTTTGATTTTTGTCGAGTGAGATTTTCACCTAGAACCCAAAGGGGTATTGGCACTTTTAATGGAAAAATGTAAAAAATTAAATTTTCTAAAAATGAAATAAATGCCTTCTAAACACCTCAAACATTCACTCTAAAACAGAAGATTGTTGTTTTTCGCAATATTTTTAGAAATTTGGGCTCTTTTAGTAAAATTAACACTTGCGCTGAAGCATCTTTTATGATCATTTAATGTCTTTCAGGATTAATTCTGGGTTTTATTTTGTTTATTTGATGAAAATGAACAAAAATACACACCATGGAAACATTTTTGTTTGATTTGTGTCGAGTGATATTTTCACCTAGAACCCAAAGGGGGGGGTATTGGCACTTTTCATGGAAAAATGTGAAAAATTAAATTTTCTAAAAATGAAATAAATGCCTTCTAAACACCTCAAACATTCACTCTGAAACAGAAGATTGTTGTTTTTCGCAATATTTTTAGAAATTTGGGCTCTTTTAGTAAAATTAACACTTGCGCTGAAGCATCTTTTATGCTCATTTCATGTCTTTCAGGATTAATTCTGGGTTTTATTTTGTTTATTTGATGAAAATGAACAACAATACACACCATGGAAACATTTTTGTTTGATTTATGTCGAGTGAGATTTTCACCTTGAACCCAAAGGGGGGGTATTGGCACTTTTAATGGAAAAATGTAAAAAATTAAATTTTCTAAAAATGAAATAAATGCCTTCTAAACACCTCAAACATTCACTTTAAAACAGAAGATTGTTGTTTTTCGCAATATTTTTAGAAATTTGGGCTCTTTTAGTAAAATTAACACTTGCGCTGAAGCAACTTTTATGCTCATTTCATGTCTTTCAGGATTAATTCTGGGTTTTATTTTGTTTATTTGATGAAAATGAACAACAATACACACCATGGAAACATTTTTGTTTGATTTGAGTCAAGTGATATTTTCACCTAGAACCCAAAGAGGGGGGTATTGGCACTTTTCATGGAAAAATGTGAAAAATTAAATTTTCTAAAAATGAAATAAATGCCTTCTTAACACCTCATACATTCACTCTAAAACAGAAGATTGTTGTTTTTCGCAATATTTTTAGAAATTTTGGCTCTTTTAGTAACATTAACACTTGCGCTGAAGTATCTTTTATGCTCATTTCTTGTCTTTCAGGATTAATTCTTGGTTTTATTTTGTTTATTTGATGAAAATGAACAACAATACACACCATGGAAACATTTTTGTTTGATTTGTATCGAGTGAGATTTTCACCTAGAACCCAAAGGGGGGGTATTGGCACTTTTCATGGAAAAATGTGAAAAATTAAATTTTCTAAAAATGAAATAAATGCCTTCTAAACACCTCAAACATTCACTCTAAAACAGAAGATTGTTGTTTTTCGCAATATTTTTAGAAATTTGGGCTCTTTTAGTAAAATTAACACTTGCGCTGAAGAATTTTTAATGATCATTTATTGTCTTTCAGGATACATTCTGGGTTTTATTTTGTTTATTTGATGAAAATGAACAACAACACACTCCTTGGATACATTTTTGTTTGATTTGTGTCGAGTGAGATTTTCACCTAGAACCCAAAGGGGGGTATTGGCACATTTCATGGAAAAATGTGAAAAAATAAATTTTCTAAAAATGAAATAAATGCCTTCTAAACACCTCAAACATTCACTCTAAAACAGAAGATTGCTGTTTTTCGCAATATTTTTAGAAATTTGGGCCCTTTTAGTAAAATTAACACTTGCGCTGAGGCATCTGTTATGCTCATTTCATGTCTTTCAGGATTTATTCTGGGTTTTATTTTGTTTATTTGATGAAAATGAACAACAATGCACACCATGGAAACATTTTTGTTTGATTTGTGTCGAGTGAGATTTTCACCTAGAACCCAAAGGGGGGTGTATTGGCACTTTTCATGGAAAAATGTGAAAAATTAAATTTTCTAAAAATGAAATAAATGCCTTCTAAACACCTCAAACATTCACTCTAAAACAGAAGATTGTTGTTTTTCGCAATATTTTTAGAAATTTGGGTTCTTTTAGTAACATTACCACCTGGGCTGAAGCATCTTTTATGATCATTTATTGTCTTTCAGGATACATTCTGGGTTTTATTTTGTTTATTTGATGAAAATGAACAACAATACACTCCTTGGATACATTTTTGTTTGATTTGTGTCGAGTGAGATTTTCACCTAGAACCCAAACGGGGGGTTTTGGCACTTTTCATGGAAAAATGTGAAAAATTAAATTTTCTAAAAATGAAATAAATGCCTTCTAAACACCACAAACATTCACTCTAAAACAGAAGATTGTTGTTTTTCGCAATATTTTTAGAAATTTGGGCTCTTTAAGTAACATTAACACCTGGGCTGAAGCATCTTTTATGATCATTTATTGTCTTTCAGGATACATTCTGGGTTTTATTTTGTTTATTTGATAAAAATGAACAACAATACACACCATGGAAACATTTTTGTTTGATTTATGTCGAGTGAGATTTTCACCTAGAACCCAAAGGGGGGGGTATTGGCACTTTTCATGGAAAAATGTGAAAAATTAAATTTTCTAAAAATGAAATAAATGCCTTCTAAACACCTCAAACATTCACTTTAAAACAGAAGATTGTTGTTTTTCGCAATATTTTTAGAAATTTGGGCTCTTTTAGTAAAATTAACACTGGCGCTGAAGGATCTTTTATGCTCATTTCATGTCTTTCAGGATTAATTCTGGGTTTTATTTTGTTTATTTGATGAAAATGAACAACAATACACACCATGGAAACATTTTTGTTTGATTTGTTTCAAGTGATATTTTCACCTAGAACCCAAAGGGGGGGGTATTGGCACTTTTCATGGAAAAATGTGAAAAATTAAATTTTTTAAAAATGAAATAAATGCCTTCTTAACACCTCAAACATTCACTCTAAAACAGAAGATTGTTGTTTTTCGCAATATTTTTAGAAATTTGGGCTCTTTTAGTAACATTAACACTTGGGCTAAAGCTTCTTTTATGATCTCTTATTGTCTTTCAGGATTCATTCAGGGTTTTATTTTGTTTATTTGATGAAAATGAACAACAAAACACACCTTGGATACATTTTTGTTTGATTTGTGGCGAGTGAGATTTTCACCTAGAACCCAAAGGGGGGGGGTTCTAGGCTATTTTCATTGGCACTTTTTATAGAAAAATGTGAAAAATTAAATTTTCTAAAAATGAAATAAATGCCTTCTTAACACCACAAACATTCACTCTGAAACAGAAGATTGTTGTTTTTCGCAATATTTTTAGAAATTTGGGCTCTTTTAGTAACATTAACACTTTCGCTGAAGCAACTTTTATGCTCATTTCTTGTCTTTCAAGATTAATTCTGGGTTTAATTTTGTTTATTTGATGAAAATAAACAACAATACACACCATGGAAACATTTTTGATTGATTTGTTGTCGAGTGAGATTTTCACCTAGAACCCAAGGGGGGGTATTGGCACTTTTCATGGAAAAATGTGAAAAATTAAATTTTCTAAAAATGAAATAAATACCTTTAAAACACCTCAAACATTCACTCTAAAAGAGAAGATTGTTGTTTTTCGCAATATTTTTAGAAATTTGGGCTCTTTTAGTAACATTTACACTTGCGCTGAAGTATCTTTTATGCTCATTTCTTGTCTTTCAGGATTAATTCTGGGTTTATTTTGTTTATTTGATGAAAATGAACAACAATACACACCATGGAAACATTTTTTTTGATTTGTGTCGTGTGAGATTTTCACCTAGAACCCAAAGGGGGGGGTATTGGCACTTTTCATGAAAAAATGTGAAAAATTAAATTTTCTAAAAATGAAATAAATGCCTTCTAAACACCTCAAACATTCACTCTAAAACAGAAGATTGTTGTTTTTCGCAATATTTTTAGAAATTTGGGCTCTTTTAGTAACATTAACACCTGGGCTGAAGCATCTTTTATGATCATTTATTGTCTTTCAGGATACATTCTGGGTTTTATTTTGTTTATTTGATGAAAATGAACAACAACACACTCCTTGGATACATTTTTGTTTGATTTGTGTCGAGTGAGATTTTCACCTAGAACCCAAAGGGGGGTATTGGCACATTTCATGGAAAAATGTGAAAAAATAAATTTTCTAAAAATGAAATAAATGCCTTCTAAACACCTCAAACATTCACTCTAAAACAGAAGATTGCTGTTTTTCGCAATATTTTTAGAAATTTGGGCCCTTTTAGTAAAATTAACACTTGCGCTGAGGCATCTGTTATGCTCATTTCATGTCTTTCAGGATTTATTCTGGGTTTTATTTTGTTTATTTGATGAAAATGAACAACAATGCACACCATGGAAACATTTTTGTTTGATTTGTGTCGAGTGAGATTTTCACCTAGAACCCAAAGGGGGGTGTATTGGCACTTTTCATGGAAAAATGTGAAAAATTAAATTTTCTAAAAATGAAATAAATGCCTTCTAAACACCTCAAACATTCACTCTAAAACAGAAGATTGTTGTTTTTCGCAATATTTTTAGAAATTTGGGCCCTTTTAGTAAAATTAACACTTGCGCTGAAGCATCTTTTATGCTCATTTCATGTCTTTCAGGATTAATTCTGGGTTTTATTTTGTTTATTTGATGAAAATGAGCAACAATACACACCATGGAAACATTTTTGTTTGATTTGTGTCCAGTGAGATTTTCACCTAGAACCCAAAGGGGGGGGTATTGGCACTTTTCATGGAAAAATGTGAAAAATTAAATTTTCTAAAAATGAAATAAATGCCTTCTAAACACCTCAAACATTCACTCTAAAACAGAAGATTGTTGTTTTTCGCAATATTTTTAGAAATTTGGGCTCTTTAAGTAACATTAACACCTGGGCTGAAGCATCTTTTATGATCATTTATTGTCTTTCAGGATACATTCTGGGTTTTATTTTGTTTATTTGATAAAAATGAACAACAATACACACCATGGAAACATTTTTGTTTGATTTATGTCGAGTGAGATTTTCACCTAGAACCCAAAGGGGGGGGTATTGGCACTTTTCATGGAAAAATGTGAAAAATTAAATTTTCTAAAAATGAAATAAATGCCTTCTAAACACCTCAAACATTCACTTTAAAACAGAAGATTGTTGTTTTTCGCAATATTTTTAGAAATTTGGGCTCTTTTAGTAAAATTAACACTGGCGCTGAAGGATCTTTTATGCTCATTTCATGTCTTTCAGGATTAATTCTGGGTTTTATTTTGTTTATTTGATGAAAATGAACAACAATACACACCATGGAAACATTTTTGTTTGATTTGTTTCAAGTGATATTTTCACCTAGAACCCAAAGGGGGGGGTATTGGCACTTTTCATGGAAAAATGTGAAAAATTAAATTTTTTAAAAATGAAATAAATGCCTTCTTAACACCTCAAACATTCACTCTAAAACAGAAGATTGTTGTTTTTCGCAATATTTTTAGAAATTTGGGCTCTTTTAGTAACATTAACACTTGGGCTAAAGCTTCTTTTATGATCTCTTATTGTCTTTCAGGATTCATTCAGGGTTTTATTTTGTTTATTTGATGAAAATGAACAACAAAACACACCTTGGATACATTTTTGTTTGATTTGTGGCGAGTGAGATTTTCACCTAGAACCCAAAGGGGGGGGGTTCTAGGCTATTTTCATTGGCACTTTTTATAGAAAAATGTGAAAAATTAAATTTTCTAAAAATGAAATAAATACCTTCTTAACACCACAAACATTCACTCTGAAACAGAAGATTGTTGTTTTTCGCAATATTTTTAGAAATTTGGGCTCTTTTAGTAACATTAACACTTTCGCTGAAGCAACTTTTATGCTCATTTCTTGTCTTTCAAGATTAATTCTGGGTTTAATTTTGTTTATTTGATGAAAATAAACAACAATACACACCATGGAAACATTTTTGATTGATTTGTTGTCGAGTGAGATTTTCACCTAGAACCCAAGGGGGGGTATTGGCACTTTTCATGGAAAAATGTGAAAAATTAAATTTTCTAAAAATGAAAGAAATACCTTTAAAACACCTCAAACATTCACTCTAAAAGAGAAGATTGTTGTTTTTCGCAATATTTTTAGAAATTTGGGCTCTTTTAGTAACATTTACACTTGCGCTGAAGTATCTTTTATGCTCATTTCTTGTCTTTCAGGATTAATTCTGGGTTTATTTTGTTTATTTGATGAAAATGAACAACAATACACACCATGGAAACATTTTTTTTGATTTGTGTCGTGTGAGATTTTCACCTAGAACCCAAAGGGGGGGGTATTGGCACTTTTCATGAAAAAATGTGAAAAATTAAATTTTCTAAAAATGAAATAAATGCCTTCTAAACACCTCAAACATTCACTCTAAAACAGAAGATTGTTGTTTTTCGCAATATTTTTAGAAATTTGGGCTCTTTTAGTAACATTTACACTTGCGCTGAAGCAACTTTTATGCTCATTTCTTGTCTTTCAAGATTAATTCTGGGTTTTATTTTGTTTATTTGATGAAAATGAACAACAATACACACCATGGAAACATTTTTGTTTGATTTGTGTCGAGTGAGATTTTCACCAAGAACCCAAAGGGGGGGGTATTAGCACTTTTCATGGAAAAATGTAAAAAATTAAATTTTCTTAAAATGAAATAAATGCCTTCTAAACACCTCAAACATTCACTCTAAAACAGAAGATTGCTGTTTTTCGCAATATTTTTAGAAATTTGGGCCCTTTTAGTAAAATTAACACTTGCGCTGAGGCATCTTTTATGCTCATTTCATGTCTTTCAGGATTTATTCTGGGTTTTATTTTGTTTATTTGATGAAAATGTAAAACAATGCACACCATGGAAACATTTTTGTTTGATTTGTGTCGAGTGAGATTTTCACCTAGAACCCAAAGGGGGGTGTATTGGCACTTTTCATGGAAAAATGTGAAAAATTAAATTTTCTAAAAATGAAATAAATGCCTTCTAAACACCTCAAACATTCACTCTAAAACAGAAGATTGTTGTTTTTCGCAATATTTTTAGAAATTTGGGCCCTTTTAGTAAAATTAACACTTGCGCTGAAGCATCTTTTATGCTCATTTCATGTCTTTCAGGATTAATTCTGGGTTTTATTTTGTTTATTTGATGAAAATGAGCAACAATACACACCATGGAAACATTTTTGTTTGATTTGTTTCCAGTGAGATTTTCACCTAGAACCCAAAGGGGGGGGTATTGGCACTTTTCATGGAAAAATGTGAAAAATTAAATTTTCTAAAAATGAAATAAATGCCTTCTAAACACCTCAAACATTCACTCTAAAACAGAAGATTGTTGTTTTTCGCAATATTTTTAGAAATTTGGGCTCTTTAAGTAACATTAACACCTGGGCTGAAGCATCTTTTATGATCATTTATTGTCTTTCAGGATACATTCTGGGTTTTATTTTGTTTATTTGATAAAAATGAACAACAATACACACCATGGAAACATTTTTGTTTGATTTATGTCGAGTGAGATTTTCACCTAGAACCCAAAGGGGGGGGTATTGGCACTTTTCATGGAAAAATGTGAAAAATTAAATTTTCTAAAAATGAAATAAATGCCTTCTAAACACCTCAAACATTCACTTTAAAACAGAAGATTGTTGTTTTTCGCAATATTTTTAGAAATTTGGGCTCTTTTAGTAAAATTAACACTGGCGCTGAAGGATCTTTTATGCTCATTTCATGTCTTTCAGGATTAATTCTGGGTTTTATTTTGTTTATTTGATGAAAATGAACAACAATACACACCATGGAAACATTTTTGTTTGATTTGTTTCAAGTGATATTTTCACCTAGAACCCAAAGGGGGGGGTATTGGCACTTTTCATGGAAAAATGTGAAAAATTAAATTTTTTAAAAATGAAATAAATGCCTTCTTAACACCTCAAACATTCACTCTAAAACAGAAGATTGTTGTTTTTCGCAATATTTTTAGAAATTTGGGCTCTTTTAGTAACATTAACACTTGGGCTAAAGCTTCTTTTATGATCTCTTATTGTCTTTCAGGATTCATTCAGGGTTTTATTTTGTTTATTTGATGAAAATGAACAACAAAACACACCTTGGATACATTTTTGTTTGATTTGTGGCGAGTGAGATTTTCACCTAGAACCCAAAGGGGGGGGGTTCTAGGCTATTTTCATTGGCACTTTTTATAGAAAAATGTGAAAAATTAAATTTTCTAAAAATGAAATAAATGCCTTCTTAACACCACAAACATTCACTCTGAAACAGAAGATTGTTGTTTTTCGCAATATTTTTAGAAATTTGGGCTCTTTTAGTAACATTAACACTTTCGCTGAAGCAACTTTTATGCTCATTTCTTGTCTTTCAAGATTAATTCTGGGTTTAATTTTGTTTATTTGATGAAAATAAACAACAATACACACCATGGAAACATTTTTGATTGATTTGTTGTCGAGTGAGATTTTCACCTAGAACCCAAAGGGGGGTGTATTGGCACTTTTCATGGAAAAATGTGAAAAATTAAATTTTCTAAAAATGAAATAAATGCCTTCTAAACACCTCAAACATTCACTCTAAAACAGAAGATTGTTGTTTTTCGCAATATTTTTAGAAATTTGGGCCCTTTTAGTAAAATTAACACTTGCGCTGAAGCATCTTTTATGCTCATTTCATGTCTTTCAGGATTAGTTCTGGGTTTTATTTTGTTTTTTTGATGAAAATAAACAACAATACACACCATGGAAACATTTTTGTTTGAATTGTGTCGAGTGAGATTTTCACCTAGAACCCAAAGGGGGGTATTAACACTTTTCATGGAAAAATGTAAAAAATTAAATTTTCTAAAAATGAAATAAATGCCTTCTAAACACCTCAAACATTCACTCTAAAACAGAAGATTGTTGTTTTTCGCAATATTTTTAGAAATTTGGGTTCTTTTAGTAACATTACCACCTGGGCTGAAGCATCTTTTATGATCATTTATTGTCTTTCAGGATACATTCTGGGTTTTATTTTGTTTATTTGATGAAAATGAACAACAATACACTCCTTGGATACATTTTTGTTTGATTTGTGTCGAGTGAGATTTTCACCTAGAACCCAAACGGGGGGTTTTGGCACTTTTCATGGAAAAATGTGAAAAATTAAATTTTCTAAAAATGAAATAAATGCCTTCTAAACACCACAAACATTCACTCTAAAACAGAAGATTGTTGTTTTTCGCAATATTTTTAGAAATTTGGGCTCTTTTAGTAACATTAACACCTCGGCTGAAGCATCTTTTATGATCATTTATTGTCTTTCAGGATACATTCTGGGTTTTATTTTGTTTATTTGATGAAAATGAACAACAATACACACCATGGAAACATTTTTGTTTGATTTTTGTCGAGTGATATTTTCACCTAGAACCCAAAGAGGGGGGTATTGGCACTTTTCATGGAAAAATGTGAAAAATTAAATTTTCTAAAAATGAAATAAATACCTTCTAAACACCTCAAACATTCACTCTAAAACAGAAGATAGTTGTTTTTCGCAATATTTTTAGAAATTTGGGCTCTTTTAGTAAAATTAACACTTGCGCTGAAGCATCTTTTATGCTCATTTCATGTCTTTCAGGATTAATTCTGGGTTTTATTTTGTTTATTTGATGAAAATGAACAACAATACACACCATGGAAACATTTTTGTTTGATTTGAGTCAAGTGATATTTTCACCTAGAACCCAAAGAGGGGGGTATTGGCACTTTTCATGGAAAAATGTGAAAAATTAAATTTTCTAAAAATGAAATAAATGCCTTCTTAACACCTCATACATTCACTCTAAAACAGAAGATTGTTGTTTTTCGCAATATTTTTAGAAATTTTGGCTCTTTTAGTAACATTAACACTTGCGCTGAAGTATCTTTTATGCTCATTTCTTGTCTTTCAGGATTAATTCTGGGTTTTATTTTGTTTATTTGATGAAAATGAACAACAATACACACCATGGAAACATTTTTGTTTGATTTGTATCGAGTGATATTTTCACCTAGAACCCAAAGGGGGGGGTATTGGCACTTTTCATGGAAAAATGTGAAAAATTAAATTTTTTAAAAATGAAATAAATGCCTTCTTAACACCTCAAACATTCACTCTAAAACAGAAGATTGTTGTTTTTCGCAATATTTTTAGAAATTTGGGCTCTTTTAGTAACATTAACACTTGGGCTAAAGCTTCTTTTATGATCTCTTATTGTCTTTCAGGATTCATTCAGGGTTTTATTTTGTTTATTTGATGAAAATGAACAACAAAACACACCTTGGATACATTTTTGTTTGATTTGTGGCGAGTGAGATTTTCACCTAGAACCCAAAGGGGGGGGGTTCTAGGCTATTTTCATTGGCACTTTTTATAGAAAAATGTGAAAAATTAAATTTTCTAAAAATGAAATAAATGCCTTCTTAACACCACAAACATTCACTCTGAAACAGAAGATTGTTGTTTTTCGCAATATTTTTAGAAATTTGGGCTCTTTTAGTAACATTAACACTTTCGCTGAAGCAACTTTTATGCTCATTTCTTGTCTTTCAAGATTAATTCTGGGTTTAATTTTGTTTATTTGATGAAAATAAACAACAATACACACCATGGAAACATTTTTGATTGATTTGTTGTCGAGTGAGATTTTCACCTAGAACCCAAAGGGGGGTGTATTGGCACTTTTCATGGAAAAATGTGAAAAATTAAATTTTCTAAAAATGAAATAAATGCCTTCTAAACACCTCAAACATTCACTCTAAAACAGAAGATTGTTGTTTTTCGCAATATTTTTAGAAATTTGGGCCCTTTTAGTAAAATTAACACTTGCGCTGAAGCATCTTTTATGCTCATTTCATGTCTTTCAGGATTAGTTCTGGGTTTTATTTTGTTTTTTTGATGAAAATAAACAACAATACACACCATGGAAACATTTTTGTTTGAATTGTGTCGAGTGAGATTTTCACCTAGAACCCAAAGGGGGGTATTAACACTTTTCATGGAAAAATGTAAAAAATTAAATTTTCTAAAAATGAAATAAATGCCTTCTAAACACCTCAAACATTCACTCTAAAACAGAAGATTGTTGTTTTTCGCAATATTTTTAGAAATTTGGGTTCTTTTAGTAACATTACCACCTGGGCTGAAGCATCTTTTATGATCATTTATTGTCTTTCAGGATACATTCTGGGTTTTATTTTGTTTATTTGATGAAAATGAACAACAATACACTCCTTGGATACATTTTTGTTTGATTTGTGTCGAGTGAGATTTTCACCTAGAACCCAAACGGGGGGTTTTGGCACTTTTCATGGAAAAATGTGAAAAATTAAATTTTCTAAAAATGAAATAAATGCCTTCTAAACACCACAAACATTCACTCTAAAACAGAAGATTGTTGTTTTTCGCAATATTTTTAGAAATTTGGGCTCTTTTAGTAACATTAACACCTCGGCTGAAGCATCTTTTATGATCATTTATTGTCTTTCAGGATACATTCTGGGTTTTATTTTGTTTATTTGATGAAAATGAACAACAATACACACCATGGAAACATTTTTGTTTGATTTTTGTCGAGTGATATTTTCACCTAGAACCCAAAGAGGGGGGTATTGGCACTTTTCATGGAAAAATGTGAAAAATTAAATTTTCTAAAAATGAAATAAATACCTTCTAAACACCTCAAACATTCACTCTAAAACAGAAGATAGTTGTTTTTCGCAATATTTTTAGAAATTTGGGCTCTTTTAGTAAAATTAACACTTGCGCTGAAGCATCTTTTATGCTCATTTCATGTCTTTCAGGATTAATTCTGGGTTTTATTTTGTTTATTTGATGAAAATGAACAACAATACACACCATGGAAACATTTTTGTTTGATTTGAGTCAAGTGATATTTTCACCTAGAACCCAAAGAGGGGGGTATTGGCACTTTTCATGGAAAAATGTGAAAAATTAATTTTCTAAAAATGAAATAAATGCCTTCTTAACACCTCATACATTCACTCTAAAACAGAAGATTGTTGTTTTTCGCAATATTTTTAGAAATTTTGGCTCTTTTAGTAACATTAACACTTGCGCTGAAGTATCTTTTATGCTCATTTCTTGTCTTTCAGGATTAATTCTGGGTTTTATTTTGTTTATTTGATGAAAATGAACAACAATACACACCATGGAAACATTTTTGTTTGATTTGTATCGAGTGAGATTTTCACCTAGAACCCAAAGGGGGGGTATTGGCAATTTTCATGGAAAAATGTGAAAAATTAAATTTTCTAAAAATGAAATAAATGCCTTCTAAACACCTCAAACATTCACTCTAAAACAGAAGATTGTTGTTTTTCGCAATATTTTTAGAAATTTGGGCTCTTTTAGTAAAATTAACACTTGCGCTGAAGAATTTTTAATGATCATTTCTGGTCTTTCAGGATACATTCTGGGTTTTATTTTGTTTATTTGATGAAAATGAACAACAATACACACCATGGAAACATTTTTGTTTGATTAATGTCGAGTGAGATTTTCACCTAGAACCCAAAGGGGGGGGTATTTGCACTTTTCATGGAAATGTGTAAAAAATTAAATTTTCTAAAAATGAAATATATGCCTTCTAAACACCTCAAACATTCACTCTAAAACAGAAGATTGTTGTTTTTCGCAATATTTTTAGAAATTTGGGCTCTTTTAGTAACATTAACACCTGGGCTGAAGCATCTTTTATGATCATTTATTGTCTTTCAGGATACATTCTGGGTTTTATTTTGTTTATTTGATGAAAATGAACAACAACACACTCCTTGGATACATTTTTGTTTGATTTGTGTCGAGTGAGATTTTCACCTAGAACCCAAAGGGGGGTATTGGCACATTTCATGGAAAAATGTGAAAAAATAAATTTTCTAAAAATGAAATAAATGCCTTCTAAACACCTCAAACATTCACTCTAAAACAGAAGATTGCTGTTTTTCGCAATATTTTTAGAAATTTGGGCCCTTTTAGTAAAATTAACACTTGCGCTGAGGCATCTTTTATGCTCATTTCATGTCTTTCAGGATTTATTCTGGGTTTTATTTTGTTTATTTGATGAAAATGAACAACAATGCACACCATGGAAACATTTTTGTTTGATTTGTGTCGAGTGAGATTTTCACCTAGAACCCAAAGGGGGGTGTATGGGCACTTTTCATGGAAAAATGTGAAAAATTAAATTTTCTAAAAATGAAATAAATGCCTTCTAAACACCTCAAACATTCACTCTAAAACAGAAGATTGTTGTTTTTCGCAATATTTTTAGAAATTTGGGCCCTTTTAGTAAAATTAACACTTGCGCTGAAGCATCTTTTATGCTCATTTCATGTCTTTCAGGATTAATTCTGGGTTTTATTTTGTTTATTTGATGAAAATGAACAACAATACACACCATGGAAACATTTTTGTTTGATTTGTTTCAAGTGATATTTTCACCTAGAACCCAAAGGGGGGGGTATTGGCACTTTTCATGGAAAAATGTGAAAAATTAAATTTTTTAAAAATGAAATAAATGCCTTCTTAACACCTCAAACATTCACTCTAAAACAGAAGATTGTTGTTTTTCGCAATATTTTTAGAAATTTGGGCTCTTTTAGTAACATTAACACTTGGGCTAAAGCTTCTTTTATGATCTCTTATTGTCTTTCAGGATTCATTCAGGGTTTTATTTTGTTTATTTGATGAAAATGAACAACAAAACACACCTTGGATACATTTTTGTTTGATTTGTGGCGAGTGAGATTTTCACCTAGAACCCAAAGGGGGGGGGGTTCTAGGCTATTTTCATTGGCACTTTTTATAGAAAAATGTGAAAAATTAAATTTTCTAAAAATGAAATAAATGCCTTCTTAACACCACAAACATTCACTCTGAAACAGAAGATTGTTGTTTTTCGCAATATTTTTAGAAATTTGGGCTCTTTTAGTAACATTAACACTTTCGCTGAAGCAACTTTTATGCTCATTTCTTGTCTTTCAAGATTAATTCTGGGTTTAATTTTGTTTATTTGATGAAAATAAACAACAATACACACCATGGAAACATTTTTGATTGATTTGTTGTCGAGTGAGATTTTCACCTAGAACCCAAGGGGGGGTATTGGCACTTTTCATGGAAAAATGTGAAAAATTAAATTTTCTAAAAATGAAATAAATACCTTTAAAACACCTCAAACATTCACTCTAAAACAGAAGATTGTTGTTTTTCGCAATATTTTTAGAAATTTGGGCTCTTTTAGTAACATTTACACTTGCGCTGAAGTATCTTTTATGCTCATTTCTTGTCTTTCAGGATTAATTCTGGGTTTATTTTGTTTATTTGATGAAAATGAACAACAATACACACCATGGAAACATTTTTTTTGATTTGTGTCGTGTGAGATTTTCACCTAGAACCCAAAGGGGGGGGTATTGGCACTTTTCATGAAAAAATGTGAAAAATTAAATTTTCTAAAAATGAAATAAATGCCTTCTAAACACCTCAAACATTCACTCTAAAACAGAAGATTGTTGTTTTTCGCAATATTTTTAGAAATTTGGGCTCTTTTAGTAACATTTACACTTGCGCTGAAGCAACTTTTATGCTCATTTCTTGTCTTTCAAGATTAATTCTGGGTTTTATTTTGTTTATTTGATGAAAATGAACAACAATACACACCATGGAAACATTTTTGTTTGATTTGTGTCGAGTGAGATTTTCACCAAGAACCCAAAGGGGGGGGTATTAGCACTTTTCATGGAAAAATGTAAAAAATTAAATTTTCTTAAAATGAAATAAATGCCTTCTAAACACCTCAAACATTCACTCTAAAACAGAAGATAGTTGTTTTTCGCAATATTTTTAGAAATTTGGGCTATTTTAGTAACATTAACACCTGCGCTGAAGCATCATTTATTCTAATTTCTTGTCTTTCAGGACTAGTTCTGGGTTTTATTTTGTTTTTTTGATGAAAATAAACAACAATACACACCATGGAAACATTTTTGTTTGAATTGTGTCGAGTGAGATTTTCACCTAGAACCCAAAGGGGGGTATTAACACTTTTCATGGAAAAATGTAAAAAATTAAATTTTCTAAAAATGAAATAAATGCCTTCTAAACACCTCAAACATTCACTCTAAAACAGAAGATTGTTGTTTTTCGCAATATTTTTAGAAATTTGGGTTCTTTTAGTAACATTACCACCTGGGCTGAAGCATCTTTTATGATCATTTATTGTCTTTCAGGATACATTCTGGGTTTTATTTTGTTTATTTGATGAAAATGAACAACAATACACTCCTTGGATACATTTTTGTTTGATTTGTGTCGAGTGAGATTTTCACCTAGAACCCAAACGGGGGGTTTTGGCACTTTTCATGGAAAAATGTGAAAAATTAAATTTTCTAAAAATGAAATAAATGCCTTCTAAACACCACAAACATTCACTCTAAAACAGAAGATTGTTGTTTTTCGCAATATTTTTAGAAATTTGGGCTCTTTTAGTAACATTAACACCTCGGCTGAAGCATCTTTTATGATCATTTATTGTCTTTCAGGATACATTCTGGGTTTTATTTTGTTTATTTGATGAAAATGAACAACAATACACACCATGGAAACATTTTTGTTTGATTTTTGTCGAGTGAGATTTTCACCTAGAACCCAAAGGGGGGGTATTGGCACTTTTCATGGAAAAATGTGAAAAATTAAATTTTCTAAAAATGAAATAAATGCCTTCTAAACACCTCAAACATTCACTCTAAAACAGAAGATTGTTGTTTTTCGCAATATTTTTAGAAATTTGGGCTCTTTTAGTAAAATTAACACTTGCGCTGAAGCATCTTTTATGACCATTTATTGTCTTTCAGGATACATTCTTGGTTTTATTTTGTTTATTTGATGAAAATGAACAACAATACACACCATAGAAACATTTTTGTTTGATTAATGTCGAGTGAGATTTTCACCTAGAACCCAAAGGGGGGGGGTATTGGCACTTTTCATGGAAATGTGTAAAAAATTAAATTTTCTAAAAATGAAATAAATGCCTTCTAAACACCTCAAACATTCACTCTAAAACAGAAGATTGTTGTTTTTCGCAATATTTTTAGAAATTTGGGCTCTTTTAGTAACATTAACACCTGGGCTGAAGCATCTTTTATGATCATTTATTGTCTTTCAGGATACATTCTGGGTTTTATTTTGTTTATTTGATGAAAATGAACAACAATACACTCCTTGGATACATTTTTGTTTGATTTGTGTCGAGTGAGATTTTCACCTAGAACCCAAAGGGGGGTATTGGCACTTTTCATGGAAAAATGTGAAAAATTAAATTTTCTAAAAATGAAATAAATGCCTTCTAAACACCTCAAACATTCACTCTAAAACAGAAGATTGTTGTTTTTCGCAATATTTTTAGAAATTTGGGCCCTTTTATTAAAATTAACACTTGCGCTGAGGCATCTTTTATGCTCATTTCATGTCTTTCAGGATTTATTCTGGGTTTTATTTTGTTTATTTGATGAAAATGAACAACAATACACACCATGGAAACATTTTTGTTTGATTTGTGTCAAGTGAGATTTTCACCTAGAAACCCAAAGGGGGGGGTATTGGCACTTTTCATGGAAAAATGTGAAAAATTAATTTTCTAAAAATGAAATAAATGCCTTCTAAACACCTCAAACATTCACTCATAAAACAGAAGATTGTTGTTTTTCGC
>NW_027286220.1:0-34918 GCF_022747635.1 Hetaerina americana
ACCCCCCCTTTTGGGTTCTAGGTAAAAATCTCATTTGACACGATTCAAAAAAAATGATTCGATGGTGTGTATTCTTGTTCATTTTCATCAAATAAACAAAATAAAACCCAGAATAAATCATTAAAGACAAGAAATGAGCATAAAAGTTGCCTCAGCGAAAGTGTTAATGTTAGTAAAAGGGCCCAAATTTCCAAAAATATTGCGAAAAACAACAATCTACCATTATAGAGTGAATGTTTGAGGTGTAAAGAAGGCATTTATTTCATTTTTAGAAATTTTAATTTTTCACATTTTTCCATGAAAAGTGCCAATACCCCCCCCTTTGGGTTCTAGGTGAAAATCTCACTCGACACGAATCAAACAAAAATGTTTCCATAGTGTGTATTGTTGTTCATTTTCATCAAATAAACAAAATAAAACCCAGAATAAATCATTAAAGACAAGAAATGAGCATAAAAGATGCCTCAGCGCAAGTGTTAATGTTAGTTAAAGAGCCCAAATTTCCAAAAATATTGCGAAAAACAACAATCTTCCATTTTAAAGTGAATGTTTGAGGTGTATAGAAGGCATTTATTTCATTATTAGAAATTTTAATTTTTCACATTTTTCCATGAAAAGTGCCAATACCTAAGTGCCTTTAGGTTCTAGGTGAAAATCTCACTCGAACCGAATCAAACAATTGAGCATAAAAGATGCCTTAGCGCAAGTGTTTATGTTAGTAAAAGAGCCCAAATTTCCAAAAATATTGCGAAAAACAACAATCTTATATTATAGAGTGAATGTTTGAGGTGTATAGAAGGCATTTATTTCATTTTTAGAAATTTTAATTTTTCACATTTTTCCATGAAAAGTCACAATACCCCCCCCTTTGGGTTCTAAGTGAAATTCTCACTCGACACAAATCAAACAAAAATGTTTCCATGGTGTGTATTGTTGTTCATTTTCATCAAATAAACAAAATAAAACCCAGAATAAATCATTAGAAGACAAGAAATGTGCATAAAAGATGCCTCAGCGCAAGTGTTAATGTTAGTAAAAGAGCCCAAATTTCCAAAAATATTGCGAAAAACAACAATCTTCCATTATAGAGTGAATGTTTGAGGTGTATAGAAGGCATTTATTTCATTTTTAGAAATTTTAATTTTTCACATTTTTACATGAAAAGTGCCAATACCCCACCCTTTGGGGTCTAGGTGAAAATCTCACTCGACGCAAATCAAAATAAAATTTTTCCATGGTGTGTATTGTTGTTCATTTTCATCAAATAAACAAAATAAAACCCAGAATAAATCATTAAAGACAAGAAATGAGCATAAAAGATGCCTCAGCGCAAGTGTTAATGTTAGTAAAAGAGCCCAAATTTCCAAAAATATTGCGAAAAACAACAATCTTCCATTTTAGAGTGAATGTTTGAGGTGTATAGAAGGCATTTATTTCATTATTAGAAATTTTAATTTTTCACATTTTTCCATGAAAAGTGCCAATACCCCCCCCTTTGGGTTCTAGGTGAAAATCTCATTTGACACGATTCAAAAAAAATGATTCGATGGTGTGTATTCTTGTTCATTTTCATCAAATAAACAAAATAAAACCCAGAATAAATCATTAGAAGACAAGAAATGTGCATAAAAGATGCCTCAGCGCAAGTGTTAATGTTAGTAAAAGAGCCCAAATTTCCAAAAATATTGCGAAAAACAACAATCTTCCATTATAGAGTGAATGTTTGAGGTGTATAGAAGGCATTTATATCATTTTTAGAAATTTTAATTTTTCACATTTTTCCATGAAAAGTGCGAATACCCCCGCCTTTGGGTTCTAGGTGAAAATCTCACTCGACACGAATCAAACAAAAATGTTTCCATGGTGTGTATTGTTGTTCATTTTCATCAAATAAACAAAATAAAACCCAGAATAAATCATTAAAGACAAGAAATGAGCATAAAAGATGCCTCAGCGCAAGTTTTAATGTTAGTAAAAGAGCCCAAATTTCCAAAAATATTGCGAAAAACAACAATCTTCCATTATAGAGTGAATGTTTGAGGTGTATAGAAGGCATTTAATTCATTTTTAGAAATTTTAATTTATCACATTTTTCCATGAAAAGTGCCAATACCCCCCCCTTTGGGTTCTATGTGAAAATCTCACTCGACACGAATCAAACAAAAATATTTCCATGGTGTGTATTGTTGTTCATTTTCTTCAAATAAACAAATAAATTTCATCAAATAAACAAAATAAAACCCAGAATAAATCATTAAAGACATGAAATGAGCATAAAAGATGCCTCAGCGTAAGTGTTAATGTTAGTAAAAGAGCCCAAATTTCCAAAAATATTGCGAAAAACAACAGTCTTTCATTATAGAGTGAATGTTTGAGGTGTATAGAAGGCATTTATTTCAATTTAGAAATTTTAATTTTTCACATTTTTCCATGAAAAGTGCCAATACCCCCCCCCCTTTGGGTTCTAGGTGAAAATCTCACTCGACATGAATCAAACAAAAATGTTTCCATGGTGTGTATTGTTGTTCATTTTCATCAAATAAACAAAATAAAACCCAGAATAAATCATTAGAAGACCAGAAATGAGCATAAAAGATGCCTCAGCGCAAGTGTTAATGTTAGTAAAAGAGCCCAAATTTCCCAAAATATTGCGAAAAACAACAATCTTCCATAATAGAGTGAATGTTTGAGGTGTATAGAAGGCATTTATTTCATTTTTAGAAATTTTAATTTTTCACATTTTTCCATGAAAAGTGCCAATACCCCCCTTTTTGGGTTCTAGGTGAAAATCTCACTCGACACGAATCAAACAAAAATGTTTCCATGGTGTGTATTGTTGCTCATTTTCATCAAATAAACAAAATAAAACCCAGAATAAATCATTAAAGACAAGAAATGAGCATAAAAGATGCCTCAGAGCAAGTATTAATGTTAGTAAAAGAGCCCAAATTTCCAAAAATATTGCGAAAAACAACAATCTTCCGTTATAGAGTGAATGTTTGAGGTGTATAGAAGGCATTTATTTCATTTTTAGAAATTTTAATTTTTCACATTTTTCCATGAAAAGTGCCAATACCCCCCCTTTTGGGTTCTAGGTAAAAATCTCATTTGACACGATTCAAAAAAAATGATTCGATGGTGTGTATTCTTGTTCATTTTCATCAAATAAACAAAATAAAACCCAGAATAAATCATTAAAGACAAGAAATGAGCATAAAAGTTGCCTCAGCGAAAGTGTTAATGTTAGTAAAAGGGCCCAAATTTCCAAAAATATTGCGAAAAACAACAATCTACCATTATAGAGTGAATGTTTGAGGTGTAAAGAAGGCATTTATTTCATTTTTAGAAATTTTAATTTTTCACATTTTTCCATGAAAAGTGCCAATACCCCCCCCTTTGGGTTCTAGGTGAAAATCTCACTCGACACGAATCAAACAAAAATGTTTCCATAGTGTGTATTGTTGTTCATTTTCATCAAATAAACAAAATAAAACCCAGAATAAATCATTAAAGACAAGAAATGAGCATAAAAGATGCCTCAGCGCAAGTGTTAATGTTAGTTAAAGAGCCCAAATTTCCAAAAATATTGCGAAAAACAACAATCTTCCATTTTAAAGTGAATGTTTGAGGTGTATAGAAGGCATTTATTTCATTATTAGAAATTTTAATTTTTCACATTTTTCCATGAAAAGTGCCAATACCTAAGTGCCTTTAGGTTCTAGGTGAAAATCTCACTCGAACCGAATCAAACAATTGAGCATAAAAGATGCCTTAGCGCAAGTGTTTATGTTAGTAAAAGAGCCCAAATTTCCAAAAATATTGCGAAAAACAACAATCTTATATTATAGAGTGAATGTTTGAGGTGTATAGAAGGCATTTATTTCATTTTTAGAAATTTTAATTTTTCACATTTTTCCATGAAAAGTCACAATACCCCCCCCTTTGGGTTCTAAGTGAAATTCTCACTCGACACAAATCAAACAAAAATGTTTCCATGGTGTGTATTGTTGTTCATTTTCATCAAATAAACAAAATAAAACCCAGAATAAATCATTAGAAGACAAGAAATGTGCATAAAAGATGCCTCAGCGCAAGTGTTAATGTTAGTAAAAGAGCCCAAATTTCCAAAAATATTGCGAAAAACAACAATCTTCCATTATAGAGTGAATGTTTGAGGTGTATAGAAGGCATTTATTTCATTTTTAGAAATTTTAATTTTTCACATTTTTACATGAAAAGTGCCAATACCCCACCCTTTGGGGTCTAGGTGAAAATCTCACTCGACGCAAATCAAAATAAAATTTTTCCATGGTGTGTATTGTTGTTCATTTTCATCAAATAAACAAAATAAAACCCAGAATAAATCATTAAAGACAAGAAATGAGCATAAAAGATGCCTCAGCGCAAGTGTTAATGTTAGTAAAAGAGCCCAAATTTCCAAAAATATTGCGAAAAACAACAATCTTCCATTTTAGAGTGAATGTTTGAGGTGTATAGAAGGCATTTATTTCATTATTAGAAATTTTAATTTTTCACATTTTTCCATGAAAAGTGCCAATACCCCCCCCTTTGGGTTCTAGGTGAAAATCTCACTCGAACCGAACCAAACAAAAATGTTTCCATGGTGTGTATTGTTGTTCATTTTCATCAAATAAACAAAATAAAACCCAGAATAAATCATTAAAGACAAGAAATGAGCATAAAAGATGCCTTAGCGCAAGTGTTAATGTTAGTAAAAGAGCCCAAATTTCCAAAAATATTGCGAAAAACAACAATCTTATATTATAGAGTGAATGTTTGAGGTGTATAGAAGGCATTTATTTCATTTTTAGAAATTTTAATTTTTCACAATATTCCATGAAAAGTGCCAATACCCCACCCTTTGGGGTCTAGGTGAAAATCTCACTCGACACGAACCAAACAAAAATGTTTCCATGGTGTGTATTGTTGTTCATTTTCATCAAATAAACAAAATAAAACCCAGAATAAATCATTAAAGACAAGAAATGATCATAAAAGATGCCTCAGCGCAAGTGTTAATGTTAGTAAAAGAGCCCAAATTTCAAAAAATATTGCGAAAAACAACAATCTTCCATTATAGAGTGAATGTTTGAGGTGTATAGAAGGCATTTATTTCATTTTTAGAAATTGTCCATGAAAAGTGCCAATACCCCCCCCCTTGGGTTCTAGGTGAAAATCTCACTCGACACGAATCAAACAAAAATGTTTCCATTGTGTGTATTGTTGTTCATTTTCATCAAATAAACAAAATAAAACCCAGAATAAATCATTAAAGACAAGAAATGAGCATAAAAGATAACTCAGCGCAAGTGTTAATGTTAGTAAAAGAGCCCAAATTTCCAAAAATATTGCGAAAAACAACAATCTTCCATTTTAGAGTGAATGTTTGAGGTGTATAGAAGGCATTTAATTCATTTTTAGAAATTTTAATTTTTCACATTTTTCCATGAAAAGTGCCAATACCCCCCCCTTTGGGTTCCAGGTCAAAATCTCACTCGACACGAATCAAACAAAAATGTTTCCATGGTGTGTATTGTTGTTCATTTTTTTTCAAATAAACAAATAAATTTCATCAAATAAACAAAATAAAACCCAGAATAAATCATTAAAGACAAGAAATGAGCATAAAAGATGCCTCAGCGTAAGTGTTAATGTTAGTAAAAGAGCCCAAATTTCCAAAAATATTGCGAAAAACAACAGTCTTTCATTATAGAGTGAATGTTTGAGGTGTATAGAAGGCATTTATTTCATTTTTAGAAATTTTAATTTTTCACATTTTTCCATGAAAAGTGCCAATACCCCCCCCTTTGGGTTCTAGGTGAAAATCTCACTCGACACGAATCAAAATAAAATGTTTCCATGGTGTGTATTGTTGTTCATTTTCATCAAATAAACAAAATAAAACCCAGAATAAATCATTAGAAGACAAGAAATGAGCATAAAAGATGCCTCAGCGCAAGTGTTAATGTTAGTAAAAGAGCCCAAATTTCCAAAAATATTGCGAAAAACAACAATCTTCCATTATAGAGTGAATGTTTGAGGTGTATAGAAGGCATTTATTTCATTTTAGAAATTTTAATTTTTCACATTTTTCCATGAAAAGTGCCAATACCCCCCCCTTTGGGTTCTAGGTGAAAATCTCACTCGACACGAATCAAACAAAAATGTTTCCATGGTGTGTATTGTTGTTCATTTTCATCAAATAAACAAAATAAAACCCAGAATAAATCATTAAAGACAAGAAATGAGCATAAAAGATGCCTCAGCGCAAGTGTTAATGTTAGTAAAAGAGCCCAAATTTCCAAAAATATTGCGAAAAACAACAATCTTCCATTATAGAGTGAATGTTTGAGGTGTATAGAAGGCATTTATATCATTTTTAGAAATTTTAATTTTTCACATTTTTCCATGAAAAGTGCGAATACCCCCGCCTTTGGTTTCTAGGTGAAAATCTCACTCGACACGAATCAAACAAAAATGTTTCCATGGTGTGTATTGTTGTTCATTTTCATCAAATAAACAAAATAAAACCCAGAATAAATCATTAAAGACAAAAATGAGCATAAAAGATGCCTCAGCGCAAGTTTTAATGTTAGTAAAAGAGCCCAAATTTCCAAAAATATTGCGAAAAACAACAATCTTCCATTATAGAGTGAATGTTTGAGTTGTATAGAAGGCATTTAATTCATTTTTAGAAATTTTAATTTTTCACATTTTTCCATGAAAAGTGCCAATACCGTGCAAGTGCCAAAAGTGCCCCCCCCTTTGGGTTCTAGGTGAAAATCTCACTCGACACGAATCAAACAAAAATGTTTCCATGGTGTGTATTGTTGTTCATTTTCTTCAATTAAACAAATAAATTTCATCAAATAAACAAAATAAAACCCAGAATAAATCATTAAAGACAAGATATGAGCATAAAAGATGCCTCAGCGTAAGTGTAAATGTTAGTAAAAGAGCCCAAATTTCCAAAAATATTGCGAAAAACAACAATCTTTCATTATAGAGTGAATGTTTGAGGTGTATAGAAGGCATTTATTTCAATTTTAGAAATTTTAATTTTTCACATTTTTCCATGAAAAGTGCGAATACCCCCCCCTTTGGGTTCTAGGTGAAAATCTCACTCGACACGAATCAAACAAAAATGTTTCCATGGTGTGTATTGTTGTTCATTTCCATCAAATAAACAAAATAAAACCCAGAATAAATCATTAAAGACAAGAAATGAGCATAACAGATGCCTCAGCGCAAGTGTTAATGTTAGTAAAAGAGCCCAAATTTCCAAAAATATTGCGAAAAACAACAATCTTCCATTATAGAGTGAATGTTTGAGGTGTATAGAAGGCATTTATTTCATTTTTAGACATTTTAATTTTTCACATTTTCCCATGAAAAGAGCCAATACCCCCCCCTTTGGGTTCCAGGTCAAAATCTCACTCGACACGAATCAAACAAAAATGTTTCCATGGTGTGTATTGTTGTTCATTTTCTTCAAATAAACAAATAAATTTCATCAAATAAACAAAATAAACCCAGAATAAATCATTAAAGACAAGAAATGAGCATAAAAGATGCCTCAGCGTAAGTGTTAATGTTAGTAAAAGAGCCCAAATTTCCAAAAATATTGCGAAAAACAACAATCTTCCATTATAGAGTGAATGTTTGAGGTGTATAGAAGGCATTTATTTCATTTTTAGAAATTTTAATTTTTAACATTTTTCCATGAAAAGTGCCAATACCCCCCCCCCTTTGGGTTCTAGGTGAAAATCTCACTCGACACGAATCAAACAAAAATGTTTCCATGGTGTGTATTGTTGTTCATTTTCATCAAATAAACAAAATAAAACCCAGAATAAATCATTAAAGACAAGAAATGAGCATAAAAGATGCCTCAGCGCAAGTTTTAATGTTAGTAAAAGAGCCCAAATTTCCAAAAATATTGCGAAAAACAACAATCTTCCATTAGAGAGTGAATGTTTGAGGTGTATAGAAGGCATTTATATCATTTTTAGAAATTTTAATTTTTCACATTTTTCCATGAAAAGTGCGAATACCCCCGCCTTTGGGTTCTAGGTGAAAATCTCACTCGACACGAATCAAACAAAAATGTTTCCATGGTGTGTATTAATGTTCATTTTCATCAAATAAACAAAATAAAACCCAGAATAAATCATTAAAGACAAGAAATGAGCATAAAAGATGCCTCAGCGCAAGTTTTAATGTTAGTAAAAGAGCCCAAATTTCCAAAAATATTGCGAAAAACAACAATCTTCCATTATAGAGTGAATGTTTGAGGTGTATAGAAGGCATTTAATTCATTTTTAGAAATTTTAATTTTTCACATTTTTCCATGAAAAGTGCCAATACCTTTGCCTTTGGGTTCTAGGTGAAAATCTCACTCGACACGAATCAAACAAAAATGTTTCCATGGTGTGTATTGTTGTTCATTTTCATCAAATAAACAAAATAAAACCCAGAATAAATCATTAAAGACAAGAAATGAGCATAAAAGATGCCTCAGCGCAAGTATTAATGTTAGTAAAAGAGCCCAAATTTCCAAAATATTGCGAAAAACAACAATCTTCCGTTATAGAGTGAATGTTTGAGGTGTAAAGGAGGCATTTATTTCATTTTTAGAAATTTTAATTTTTCACATTTTTCCATGAAAAGTGCCAATACCCCACCCTTTGGGTTCTAGGTGAAAATCTCACTCGACACGATTCAAAAAAAATGTTTCGATGGTGTGTATTCTTGTTCATTTTCATCAAATAAACAAAATAAAACCCAGAATAAATCATTAAAGACAAGAAATGAGCATAAAAGATGCCTCAGCGAAAGTGTTAATGTTAGTAAAAGAGCCCAAATTTCCAAAAATATTGCGAAAAACAACAATCTTCCATTATAGAGTGAATGTTTGAGGTGTATAGAAGGCATTTATTTCATTTTTAGAAATTTTAATTTTTCACATTTTTCCATGAAAAGTGCCAATACCCCCCCCTTTGGGTTCTAGGTGAAAATCTCACTCGACACGAATTAAACAAAAATGTTTCCATGGTGTGTATTGTTGTTCATTTTCTTCAAATAAACAAAATAAAACCCAGAATAAATCATTAAAGACAAGAAATGAGCATAAAAGATGCCTCAGCGCAAGTGTTAATGTTAGTAAAAGAGCCAAAAATTCCAAAAATATTGCGAAAAAACACCAATCTTCCATTATAGAGTGAATGTTTGAGGTGTATAGAAGGCATTTATTTCATTATTAGAAATTTTAATTTTTCACATTTTTCCATGAAAAGTGCCAAAACCTAAGTGCCTTTAGGTTCTAGGTGAAAATCTCACTCCAACCGAATCAAACAATTGAGCATAAAAGATGCCTTAGCGCAAGTGTTTATGTTAGTAAAAGAGCCCAAATTTCCTAAAATATTGCGAAAAACAACAATCTTCCATTATAGAGTGAATGTTTGAGGTGTATAGAAGGCATTTATTTCATTTTTAGAAATTTTAATTTTTCACATTTTTCCATTTAAAGTGCCAATTCCCCCCCTTTGGCTTCTAGGTGAAAATCTCACTCTACACGAATCAAACAAAAATGTTTCCATGGTGTGTATTGTTGTTCATTTTCATCAAATAAACAAAATAAAACCCAGAATAAATCATTAAAGACAAGAAATGAGCATAAAAGATGCCTCAGCGCAAGTGTTAATGTTAGTAAAAGAGCCCAAATTTCCAAAAATATTGCGAAAAACAACAATCTTCCATTATAGAGTGAATGTTTGAGGTGTAAAGAAGGCATTTATTTCATTTTTAGAAATTTTAATTTTTCACATTTTTCCATGAAAAGTGCCAATACCCCCCCCTTTGGGTTCTAAGTGAAATTCTCACTCGACACAAATCAAACAAAAATGTTTCCATGGTGTGTATTGTTGTTCATTTTCATCAAATAAACAAAATAAAACCCAGAATAAATCATTAGAAGACAAGAAATGAGCATAAAAGATGCCTCAGCGCAAGTGTTAATGTTAGTAAAAGAACCCAAATTTCCAAAAATATTGCGAAAAACAACAATCTTCCATTATAGAGTGAATGTTTGAGGTGTATAGAAGGCATTTATTTCATTTTTAGAAATTTTAATTTTTCACATTTTTCCATGAAAAGTGCCAATACCCCCCCCTTTGGGTTCTAGGTGAAAATCTCACTCAACACGAATCAAACAAAAATGTTTCCATGGTGTGTATTGTTGTTCATTTTCATCAAATAAACAAAATAAAACCCAGAATAAATCATTAAAGACAAGAAATGAGCATAAAAGATGCCTCAGCGCAAGTGTTAATGTTAGTAAAAGAGCCCAAATTTCCAAAAATATTGCGAAAAACAACAATCTTCCATTTTAGAGTGAATGTTTGAGGTGTATAGAAGGCATTTATTTCATTATTAGAAATTTTAATTTTTCACATTTTTCCATGAAAAGTGCCAATACCCCCCCTTTGGGTTCTAGGTGAAAATCTCACTCGAACCGAATCAAACAAAAATGTTTCATGGTGTGTATTGTTGTTCATTTTCATCAAATAAACAAAATAAAACCCAGAATAAATCATTAAAGACAAGAAATGAGCATAAAAGATGCCTCAGCGCAAGTGTTAATGTTAGTAAAAGAGCCCAAATTTCCAAAAATATTGCGAAAAACAACAATCTTCCATTATAGAGTGAATGTTTGAGGTGTATAGAAGGCATTTATTTCATTTTTAGAAATTTTAATTTTTCACATTTTTCCATTAAAAGTGCCAATACCCCCCCTTTGGCTTCTAGGTGAAAATCTCGCTCGACACGAACCAAACAAAAATGTTTCCATGTTGTGTATTGTTGTTCATTTTCATCAAATAAAGAAAATAAAACCCAGAATAAATCATTAAAGGCAAGAAATGAGCATAAAAGATGCCTCAGCGCAAGTGTTAATGTTAGTAAAAGAGCCCAAATTTCCAAAAATATTGCGAAAAACATCAATCTTCCATTATAGAGTGAATGTTTGAGGTGTATAGAAGGCATTTATTTCATTTTTAGAAATTTTAATTTTTCACATTTTTCCATGAAAAGTGCCAATACCCACCCCCCCCCCCTTTGGGTTCTAGGTGAAAATCTCACTCGAACCGAATCAAACAAAAATGTTTCCATGGCGTGTATTGTTGTTCATTTTCATCAAATAAACAAAATAAAACCCAGAATAAATCATTAAAGACAAGAAATGAGCATAAAAGATGCCTTAGCGCAAGTGTTAATGTTAGTAAAAGAGCCCAAATTTCCAAAAATATTGCGAAAAACAACAATCTTATATTATAGAGTGAATGTTTGAGGTGTATAGAAGGCATTTATTTCATTTTTAGAAATTTTAATTTTTCACAATATTCCATGAAAAGTGCCAATACCCCACCCATTGGGGTCTAGGTGAAAATCTCACTCGACACGAACCAAACAAAAATGTTTCCATGGTGTGTATTGTTGTTCATTTTCATCAAATAAACAAAATAAAACCCAGAATAAATCATTAAAGACAAGAAATGATCATAAAAGATGCCTCAGCGCCAGTGTTAATGTTAGTAAAAGAGCCCAAATTTCAAGAAATATTGCGAAAAATTACAATCTTTCATTATAGAGTGAATGTTTGAGATGTATAGAAGGCATTTATTTCATTTTTAGAAATTTTAATTTTTCACATTTTTCCATGAAAAGTGCGAATACCCCCGCCTTTGGGTTCTAGGTGAAAATCTCACTCGACACGAATCAAACAAAAATGTTTCCTTGGTGTGTATTGTTGTTCATTTTCATCAAATAAACAAAATAAAACCCAGAATAAATCATTAAAGACAAGAAATGAGCATAAAAGATGCCTCAGCGTAAGTGTTAATGATAGTAAAAGAGCCCAAATTTCCAAAAATATTGCGAAAAACAACAGTCTTCCATTATAGAGTGAATGTTTGAGGTCTATAGAAGGAATTTATTTCATTTTTAGAAATTTTAATTTTTCACATTTTTCCATGAAAAGTGCCAATACCCCCCCTTTGGGTTCTAGGTGAAAATCTCACTCGAACCGAATCAAACAAAAATGTTTCATGGTGTGTATTGTTGTTCATTTTCATCAAATAAACAAAATAAAACCCAGAATAAATCATTAAAGACAAGAAATGAGCATAAAAGATGCCTCAGCGCAAGTGTTAATGTTAGTAAAAGAGCCCAAATTTCCAAAAATATTGCGAAAAACAACAATCTTCCATTATAGAGTGAATGTTTGAGGTGTATAGAAGGCATTTATTTCATTTTTAGAAATTTTAATTTTTCACATTTTTCCATTAAAAGTGCCAATACCCCCCCTTTGGCTTCTAGGTGAAAATCTCGCTCGACACGAACCAAACAAAAATGTTTCCATGGTGTGTATTGTTGTTCATTTTCATCAAATAAAGAAAATAAAACCCAGAATAAATCATTAAAGGCAAGAAATGAGCATAAAAGATGCCTCAGCGCAAGTGTTAATGTTAGTAAAAGAGCACAAATTTCCAAAAATATTGCGAAAAACAACAATCTTCCATTATAGAGTGAATGTGTGAGGTGTATAGAAGGCATTTATTTCATTTTTAGAAATTTTAATTTTTCACATTTTTCCATGAAAAGTGCGAATACCCCCGCCTTTGGGTTCTAGGTGAAAATCTCACTCGACACGAATCAAACAAAAATGTTTCCATGGTGTGTATTGTTGTTCATTTTCATCAAATAAACAAAATAAAACCCAGAATAAATCATTAAAGACAAGAAATGAGCATAAAAGATGCCTAAGCGCAAGTGTTAATGTTAGTAAAAAGAGCCCAAATTTCCAAAAATATTGCGAAAAAACATCAATCTTCCATTATAGAGTGAATGTTTGAGGTGTATAGAAGGCATTTATTTCATTTTTAGAAATTTTAATTTTTCACATTTTTCCATGAAAAGTGCCAATACCCACCCCCCCCCCCTTTGGGTTCTAGGTGAAAATCTCACTCGACACGAATCAAACAAAAATGTTTCCATGGTGTGTATTGTTGTTCATTTTTAGGAAATAAACAAAATAAAACCCAGAATAAATCATTAAAGACAAGAAATGAGCATAAAAGATGCCTCAGCGCAAGTGTTAATGTTAGTAAAAGAGCCCAAATTTCCAAAAATATTTCGAAAAACAACAATCTTCCATTTTAGAGTGAATGTTTGAGGTGTATAGAAGGCATTTATTTCATTATTAGAAATTTTAATTTTTCACATTTTTCCATGAAAAAGTGCCCAATACCCCCCCATTTGGCTTCTAGGTGAAAATCTCACTCGAACCGAATCAAACAAAAATGTTTCCATGGTGTGTATTGTTGTTCATTTTCATCAAATAAACAAAATAAAACCCAGAATAAATCATTAAATTTAAGAAATGAGCATAAAAGATGCCTCAGCGCAAGTGTTAATGATAGTAAAAGAGCCCAAATTTTCCAAAAATATTGCGAAAAACAACAATCTTCCATTATAGAGTGAATGTTTGAGGTGTATAGAAGGCATTTATTTCATTTTTAGAAATTTTAATTTTTCACATTTTTTCATGAAAAGGGCCAATTAAGGCCCTTTGGGTTCTAGATGAAAATCTCACTCGACACGAATCAAACAAATATGTTTCCATGGTGTGTATTGTTGTTCATTTTCATCAAATAAACAAAATAAAACCCAGAATAAATCATTAAAGACAAGAAATGAGCATAAAAGATGCCTCAGCGCAAGAGTTAATGTTAGTAAAAGAGCCCAAATTTCCAAAAATATTGCGAAAAAACAACAATCTTCCATTTTAGAGTGAATGTTTGAGGTGTATAGAAGGCATTTATTTCATTATTAGAAATTTTAATTTTTCACATTTTTCCATGAAAAGTGCCAATACCCCCCCCCTTTGGGTTCTAGGTGAAAATCTCACTCGAACCGAATCAAACAAAAATGTTTCCATGGCGTGTATTGTTGTTCATTTTCATCAAATAAAAGAAATAAAACCCAGAATAAATCATTAAAGACAAGAAATGAGCATAAAAGATGCCTTAGCGCAAGTGTTAATGTTAGTAAAAGAGCCCAAATTTCCAAAAATATTGCGAAAAACAACAATCTTATATTATAGAGTGAATGTTTGAGGTGTATAGAAGGCATTTATTTCATTTTTAGAAATTTTAATTTTTCACAATATTCCATGAAAAGTGCCAATACCCCACCCTTTGGGGTCTAGGTGAAAATCTCACTCGACACGAACCAAACAAAAATGTTTCCATGGTGTGTATTGTTGTTCATTTTCATCAAATAAACAAAATAAAACCCAGAATAAATCATTAAAGACAAGAAATGATCATAAAAGATGCCTCAGCGCAAGTGTTAATGTTAGTAAAAGAGCCCAAATTTCCAAAAATATTTCGAAAAACAACAATCTTCCATTATAGAGTGAATGTTTGAGGTGTATAGAAGGCATTTATTTCATTTTTAGAAATTTTAATTTTTCACATTTTTCCATGAAAAGTGCGAATACCCCCGCCTTTGGGTTCTAGGTGAAAATCTCACTCGACACGAATCAAACAAAAATGTTTCCTTGGTGTGTATTGTTGTTCATTTTCATCAAATAAACAAAATAAAACCCAGAATAAATCATTAAAGACAAGAAATGAGCATAAATGAGCATTGCCTCAGCGTAAGTGTTAATGATAGTAAAAGAGCCCAAATTTCCAAAAATATTTCGAAAAACAACAATCTTCCATTTTAGAGTGAATGTTTGAGGTGTATAGAAGGCATTTATTTCATTATTAGAAATTTTAATTTTTCACATTTTTCCATGAAAAGTGCCAATACCCCCCCATTTGGCTTCTAGGTGAAAATCTCACTCGATCCGAATCAAACAAAAATGTTTCCATGGTGTGTATTGTTGTTCATTTTCATCAAATAAACAAAATTAAACCCAGGATAAATCATTAAAGACAAGAAATGAGCATAAAAGATGCCTTAGCGCAAGTGTTAATGTTAGTAAAAGAGCCCAAATTTCCAAAAATATTGCGAAAAACAACAATCTTCCATTTTAGAGTGAATGTTTGAGGTGTATAGAAGGCATTTATTTCATTATTAGAAATTTTAATTTTTCACATTTTTCCATGAAAAGTGCCAATACCCCCCCCTTTGGGTTCTAGGTGAAAATCTCACTCGAACCGAATCAAACAAAAATGTTTCCATGGCGTGTATTGTTGTTCATTTTCATCAAATAAACAAAATAAAACCCAGAATAAATCATTAAAGACAAGAAATGAGCATAAAAGATGCCTAAGCGCAAGTGTTAATGTTAGTAAAAGAGCCCAAATTTCCAAAAATATTGCGAAAAACATCAATCTTCCATTATAGAGTGAATGTTTGAGGTGTATAGAAGGCATTTATTTCATTTTTAGAAATTTTAATTTTTCACATTTTTACATGAAAAGTGCCAATACCCACCCCCCCCCCTTTGGGTTCTAGGTGAAAATCTCACTCGACACGAATCAAACAAAAATGTTTCCATGGTGTGTATTGTTGTTCATTTTTAGGAAATAAACAAAATAAAACCCAGAATAAATCATTAAAGACAAGAAATGAGCATAAAAGATGCCTCAGCGCAAGTGTTAATGTTAGTAAAAGAGCCCAAATTTCCAAAAATATTTCGAAAAACAACAATCTTCCATTTTAGAGTGAATGTTTGAGGTGTATAGAAGGCATTTATTTCATTATTAGAAATTTTAATTTTTCACATTTTTCCATGAAAAGTGCCAATACCCCCCCATTTGGCTTCTAGGTGAAAATCTCACTCGAACCGAATCAAACAAAAATGTTTCCATGGTGTGTATTGTTGTTCATTTTCATCAAATAAACAAAATAAAACCCAGAATAAATCATTAAATTTAAGAAATGAGCATAAAAGATGCCTCAGCGCAAGTGTTAATGATAGTAAAAGAGCCCAAATTTTCCAAAAATATTGCGAAAAACAACAATCTTCCATTATAGAGTGAATGTTTGAGGTGTATAGAAGGCATTTATTTCATTTTTAGAAATTTTAATTTTTCACATTTTTTCATGAAAAGGGCCAATTAAGGGCCCTTTGGGTTCTAGATGAAAATCTCACTCGACACGAATCAAACAAATATGTTTCCATGGTGTGTATTGTTGTTCATTTTCATCAAATAAACAAAATAAAACCCAGAATAAATCATTAAAGACAAGAAATGAGCATAAAAGATGCCTCAGCGCAAGAGTTAATGTTAGTAAAAGAGCCCAAATTTCCAAAAATATTGCGAAAAACAACAATCTTCCATTTTAGAGTGAATGTTTGAGGTGTATAGAAGGCATTTATTTCATTATTAGAAATTTTAATTTTTCACATTTTTCCATGAAAAGTGCCAATACCCCCCCCCTTTGGGTTCTAGGTGAAAATCTCACTCGAACCGAATCAAACAAAAATGTTTCCATGGCGTGTATTGTTGTTCATTTTCATCAAATAAAAGAAATAAAACCCAGAATAAATCATTAAAGACAAGAAATGAGCATAAAAGATGCCTTAGCGCAAGTGTTAATGTTAGTAAAAGAGCCCAAATTTCCAAAAATATTGCGAAAAACAACAATCTTATATTATAGAGTGAATGTTTGAGGTGTATAGAAGGCATTTATTTCATTTTTAGAAATTTTAATTTTTCACAATATTCCATGAAAAGTGCCAATACCCCACCCTTTGGGGTCTAGGTGAAAATCTCACTCGACACGAACCAAACAAAAATGTTTCCATGGTGTGTATTGTTGTTCATTTTCATCAAATAAACAAAATAAAACCCAGAATAAATCATTAAAGACAAGAAATGATCATAAAAGATGCCTCAGCGCAAGTGTTAATGTTAGTAAAAGAGCCCAAATTTCCAAAAATATTTCGAAAAACAACAATCTTCCATTATAGAGTGAATGTTTGAGGTGTATAGAAGGCATTTATTTCATTTTTAGAAATTTTAATTTTTCACATTTTTCCATGAAAAGTGCGAATACCCCCGCCTTTGGGTTCTAGGTGAAAATCTCACTCGACACGAATCAAACAAAAATGTTTCCTTGGTGTGTATTGTTGTTCATTTTCATCAAATAAACAAAATAAAACCCAGAATAAATCATTAAAGACAAGAAATGAGCATAAATGAGCATTGCCTCAGCGTAAGTGTTAATGATAGTAAAAGAGCCCAAATTTCCAAAAATATTTCGAAAAACAACAATCTTCCATTTTAGAGTGAATGTTTGAGGTGTATAGAAGGCATTTATTTCATTATTAGAAATTTTAATTTTTCACATTTTTCCATGAAAAGTGCCAATACCCCCCCATTTGGCTTCTAGGTGAAAATCTCACTCGATCCGAATCAAACAAAAATGTTTCCATGGTGTGTATTGTTGTTCATTTTCATCAAATAAACAAAATTAAACCCAGGATAAATCATTAAAGACAAGAAATGAGCATAAAAGATGCCTTAGCGCAAGTGTTAATGTTAGTAAAAGAGCCCAAATTTCCAAAAATATTGCGAAAAACAACAATCTTCCATTTTAGAGTGAATGTTTGAGGTGTATAGAAGGCATTTATTTCATTATTAGAAATTTTAATTTTTCACATTTTTCCATGAAAAGTGCCAATACCCCCCCCCTTTGGGTTCTAGGTGAAAATCTCACTCGAACCGAATCAAACAAAAATGTTTCCATGGCGTGTATTGTTGTTCATTTTCATCAAATAAAAGAAATAAAACCCAGAATAAATCATTAAAGACAAGAAATGAGCATAAAAGATGCCTTAGCGCAAGTGTTAATGTTAGTAAAAGAGCCCAAATTTCCAAAAATATTGCGAAAAACAACAATCTTATATTATAGAGTGAATGTTTGAGGTGTATAGAAGGCATTTATTTCATTTTTAGAAATTTTAATTTTTCACAATATTCCATGAAAAGTGCCAATACCCCACCCTTTGGGGTCTAGGTGAAAATCTCACTCGACACGAACCAAACAAAAATGTTTCCATGGTGTGTATTGTTGTTCATTTTCATCAAATAAACAAAATAAAACCCAGAATAAATCATTAAAGACAAGAAATGATCATAAAAGATGCCTCAGCGCAAGTGTTAATGTTAGTAAAAGAGCCCAAATTTCCAAAAATATTTCGAAAAACAACAATCTTCCATTATAGAGTGAATGTTTGAGGTGTATAGAAGGCATTTATTTCATTTTTAGAAATTTTAATTTTTCACATTTTTCCATGAAAAGTGCGAATACCCCCGCCTTTGGGTTCTAGGTGAAAATCTCACTCGACACGAATCAAACAAAAATGTTTCCTTGGTGTGTATTGTTGTTCATTTTCATCAAATAAACAAAATAAAACCCAGAATAAATCATTAAAGACAAGAAATGAGCATAAATGAGCATTGCCTCAGCGTAAGTGTTAATGATAGTAAAAGAGCCCAAATTTCCAAAAATATTTCGAAAAACAACAATCTTCCATTTTAGAGTGAATGTTTGAGGTGTATAGAAGGCATTTATTTCATTATTAGAAATTTTAATTTTTCACATTTTTCCATGAAAAGTGCCAATACCCCCCCATTTGGCTTCTAGGTGAAAATCTCACTCGATCCGAATCAAACAAAAATGTTTCCATGGTGTGTATTGTTGTTCATTTTCATCAAATAAACAAAATTAAACCCAGGATAAATCATTAAAGACAAGAAATGAGCATAAAAGATGCCTTAGCGCAAGTGTTAATGTTAGTAAAAGAGCCCAAATTTCCAAAAATATTGCGAAAAACAACAATCTTCCATTTTAGAGTGAATGTTTGAGGTGTATAGAAGGCATTTATTTCATTATTAGAAATTTTAATTTTTCACATTTTTCCATGAAAAGTGCCAATACCCCCCCCTTTGGGTTCTAGGTGAAAATCTCACTCGAACCGAATCAAACAAAAATGTTTCCATGGCGTGTATTGTTGTTCATTTTCATCAAATAAACAAAATAAAACCCAGAATAAATCATTAAAGACAAGAAATGAGCATAAAAGATGCCTAAGCGCAAGTGTTAATGTTAGTAAAAGAGCCCAAATTTCCAAAAATATTGCGAAAAACATCAATCTTCCATTATAGAGTGAATGTTTGAGGTGTATAGAAGGCATTTATTTCATTTTTAGAAATTTTAATTTTTCACATTTTTACATGAAAAGTGCCAATACCCACCCCCCCCCCCTTTGGGTTCTAGGTGAAAATCTCACTCGACACGAATCAAACAAAAATGTTTCCATGGTGTGTATTGTTGTTCATTTTTAGGAAATAAACAAAATAAAACCCAGAATAAATCATTAAAGACAAGAAATGAGCATAAAAGATGCCTCAGCGCAAGTGTTAATGTTAGTAAAAGAGCCCAAATTTCCAAAAATATTTCGAAAAACAACAATCTTCCATTTTAGAGTGAATGTTTGAGGTGTATAGAAGGCATTTATTTCATTATTAGAAATTTTAATTTTTCACATTTTTCCATGAAAAGTGCCAATACCCCCCCATTTGGCTTCTAGGTGAAAATCTCACTCGAACCGAATCAAACAAAAATGTTTCCATGGTGTGTATTGTTGTTCATTTTCATCAAATAAACAAAATAAAACCCAGAATAAATCATTAAATTTAAGAAATGAGCATAAAAGATGCCTCAGCGCAAGTGTTAATGATAGTAAAAGAGCCCAAATTTTCCAAAAATATTGCGAAAAACAACAATCTTCCATTATAGAGTGAATGTTTGAGGTGTATAGAAGGCATTTATTTCATTTTTAGAAATTTTAATTTTTCACATTTTTTCATGAAAAGGGCCAATTAAGGGCCCTTTGGGTTCTAGATGAAAATCTCACTCGACACGAATCAAACAAATATGTTTCCATGGTGTGTATTGTTGTTCATTTTCATCAAATAAACAAAATAAAACCCAGAATAAATCATTAAAGACAAGAAATGAGCATAAAAGATGCCTCAGCGCAAGAGTTAATGTTAGTAAAAGAGCCCAAATTTCCAAAAATATTGCGAAAAACAACAATCTTCCATTTTAGAGTGAATGTTTGAGGTGTATAGAAGGCATTTATTTCATTATTAGAAATTTTAATTTTTCACAATATTCCATGAAAAGTGCCAATACCCCACCCTTTGGGGTCTAGGTGAAAATCTCACTCGACACGAACCAAACAAAAATGTTTCCATGGTGTGTATTGTTGTTCATTTTCATCAAATAAACAAAATAAAACCCAGAATAAATCATTAAAGACAAGAAATGATCATAAAAGATGCCTCAGCGCAAGTGTTAATGTTAGTAAAAGAGCCCAAATTTCCAAAAATATTTCGAAAAACAACAATCTTCCATTATAGAGTGAATGTTTGAGGTGTATAGAAGGCATTTATTTCATTTTTAGAAATTTTAATTTTTCACATTTTTCCATGAAAAGTGCGAATACCCCCGCCTTTGGGTTCTAGGTGAAAATCTCACTCGACACGAATCAAACAAAAATGTTTCCTTGGTGTGTATTGTTGTTCATTTTCATCAAATAAACAAAATAAAACCCAGAATAAATCATTAAAGACAAGAAATGAGCATAAATGAGCATTGCCTCAGCGTAAGTGTTAATGATAGTAAAAGAGCCCAAATTTCCAAAAATATTTCGAAAAACAACAATCTTCCATTTTAGAGTGAATGTTTGAGGTGTATAGAAGGCATTTATTTCATTATTAGAAATTTTAATTTTTCACATTTTTCCATGAAAAGTGCCAATACCCCCCCATTTGGCTTCTAGGTGAAAATCTCACTCGATCCGAATCAAACAAAAATGTTTCCATGGTGTGTATTGTTGTTCATTTTCATCAAATAAACAAAATTAAACCCAGGATAAATCATTAAAGACAAGAAATGAGCATAAAAGATGCCTTAGCGCAAGTGTTAATGTTAGTAAAAGAGCCCAAATTTCCAAAAATATTGCGAAAAACAACAATCTTCCATTTTAGAGTGAATGTTTGAGGTGTATAGAAGGCATTTATTTCATTATTAGAAATTTTAATTTTTCACATTTTTCCATGAAAAGTGCCAATACCCCCCCCTTTGGGTTCTAGGTGAAAATCTCACTCGAACCGAATCAAACAAAAATGTTTCCATGGCGTGTATTGTTGTTCATTTTCATCAAATAAACAAAATAAAACCCAGAATAAATCATTAAAGACAAGAAATGAGCATAAAAGATGCCTTAGCGCAAGTGTTAATGTTAGTAAAAGAGCCCAAATTTCCAAAAATATTGCGAAAAACAACAATCTTATATTATAGAGTAAATGTTTGAGGTGTATAGAAGGCATTTATTTCATTTTTAGAAATTTTAATTTTTCACAATATTCCATGAAAAGTTCCAATACCCCACCCATTGGGGTCTAGGTGAAAATCTCACTCGACACGAACCAAACAAAAATGTTTCCATGGTGTGTATTGTTGTTCATTTTCATCAAATAAACAAAATAAAACCCAGAATAAATCATTAAAGACAAGAAATGATCATAAAAGATGCCTCAGCGCCAGTGTTAATGTTAGGAAAAGAGTCCAAATTTCAAGAAATATTGCGAAAAACAACAATCTTCCATTATAGAGTGAGTGTTTGAGATGTATAGAAGGCATTTATTTCATTTTTAGAAATTTTAATTTTTCACATTTTTCCATGAAAAGTGCGAATACCCCCGCCTTTGGGTTCTAGGTGAAAATCTCACTCGACACGAATCAAACAAAAATGTTTCCTTGGTGTGTATTGTTGTTCATTTTCATCAAATAAACAAAATAAAACCCAGAATAAATCATTAAGACAAGAAATGAGCATAAAAGATGCCTCAGCGTAAGTGTTAATGATAGTAAAAGAGCCCAAATTTCCAAAAATATTGCGAAAAACAACAGTCTTCCATTATAGAGTGAATGTTTGAGGTCTATAGAGGGAATTTATTTCATTTTTAGAAATTTTAATTTTTCACATTTTTCCATGAAAAGTGCGAATACCCCTTTGGGCTCTAGGTGAAAATCTCACTCGAACCGAATCAAACAATTGAGCATAAAAGATGCCTTAGCGCAAGTGTTTATGTTAGTAAAAGAGCCCAAATTTCCAAAAATATTGCGAAAAACAACAATCTTATATTATAGAGTGAATGTTTGAGGTGTATAGAAGGCATTTATTTCATTTTTAGAAATTTTAATTTTTCACATTTTTCCATGAAAAGTCACAATACCCCCCCTTTGGGTTCTAAGTGAAATTCTCACTCGACACAAATCAAACAAAAATGTTTCCATGGTGTGTATTGTTGTTCATTTTCATCAAATAAACAAAATAAAACCCAGAATAAATCATTAGAAGACAAGAAATGTGCATAAAAGATGCCTCAGCGCAAGTGTTAATGTTAGTAAAAGAGCCCAAATTTCCAAAAATATTGCGAAAAACAACAATCTTCCGTTATAGAGTGAATGTTTGAGGTGTATAGAAGGCATTTATTTCATTTTTAGAAATTTTAATTTTTCACATTTTTACATGAAAAGTGCCAATACCCCACCCTTTGGGGTCTAGGTGAAAATCTCACTCGACGCAAATCAAAGAAAAATGTTTCCATGGTGTTTATTGTTGTTCATTTTCATCAAATAAAGAAAATAAAACCCAGAATAAATCATTAAAGACAAGAAATGAGCATAAAAGATGCCTCAGCGCAAGTGTTAATGTTAGTAAAAGAGCACAAATTTCCAAAAATATTGCGAAAAACAACAATCTTCCATTAAAGAGTGAATGTTTGAGGTGTATAGAAGGCATTTATTTCATTTTTAGAAATTTTAATTTTTCACATTTTTCCATGAAAAGTGCCAATACCCCCCCCTTTGGGTTCTAGGTGAAAATCTCACTCGACACGAATCAAACAAAAATGTTTCCATGGTGTGTATTGTTGTTCATTTTCATCAAATAAACAAAATAAAACCCAGAATAAATCATTAAAGACAAGAAATGAGCATAAAAGATGCCTCAGCGTAAGTGTTAATGTTAGTAAAAGAGCCCAAATTTCCAAAAATATTGCGAAAAACAACAATCTTCCATTTTAGAGTGAATGTTTGAGGTGTATAGAAGGCATTTATTTCATTATTAGAAATTTTAATTTTTCACATTTTTCCATGAAAAGTGCCAATACCCCCCCCTTTGGGTTCTAGGTGAAAATCTCACTCGAACCGAACCAAACAAAAATGTTTCCATGGTGTGTATTGTTGTTCATTTTCATCAAATAAACAAAATAAAACCCAGAATAAATCATTAAAGACAAGAAATGAGCATAAAAGATGCCTTAGCGCAAGTGTTAATGTTAGTAAAAGAGCCCAAATTTCCAAAAATATTGCGAAAAACAACAATCTTATATTATAGAGTGAATGTTTGAGGTGTATAGAAGGCATTTATTTCATTTTTAGAAATTTTAATTTTTCACAATATTCCATGAAAAGTGCCAATACCCCACCCATTGGGGTCTAGGTGAAAATCTCACTCGACACGAACCAAACAAAAATGTTTCCATGGTGTGTATTGTTGTTCATTTTCATCAAATAAACAAAATAAAACCCAGAATAAATCATTAAAGACAAGAAATGATCATAAAAGATGCCTCAGCGCCAGTGTTAATGTTAGTAAAAGAGCCCAAATTTCAAGAAATATTGCGAAAAACAACAATCTTCCATTATAGAGTGAATGTTTGAGATGTATAGAAGGCATTTATTTCATTTTTAGAAATTTTAATTTTTCACATTTTTCCATGAAAAGTGCGAATACCCCCGCCTTTGGGTTCTAGGTGAAAATCTCACTCGACACGAATCAAACAAAAATGTTTCCTTGGTGTGTATTGTTGTTCATTTTCATCAAATAAACAAAATAAAACCCAGAATAAATCATTAAAGACAAGAAATGAGCATAAAAGATGCCTCAGCGTAAGTGTTAATGATAGTAAAAGAGCCCAAATTTCCAAAAATATTGCGAAAAACAACAGTCTTCCATTATAGAGTGAATGTTTGAGGTCTATAGAAGGAATTTATTTCATTTTTAGAAATTTTAATTTTTCACATTTTTCCATGAAAAGTGCGAATACCCCTTTGGGCTCTAGGTGAAAATCTCACTCGAACCGAATCAAACAATTGAGCATAAAAGATGCCTTAGCGCAAGTGTTTATGTTAGTAAAAGAGCCCAAATTTCCAAAAATATTGCGAAAAACAACAATCTTATATTATAGAGTGAATGTTTGAGGTGTATAGAAGGCATTTATTTCATTTTTAGAAATTTTAATTTTTCACATTTTTCCATGAAAAGTCACAATACCCCCCCCTTTGGGTTCTAAGTGAAATTCTCACTCGACACAAATCAAACAAAAATGTTTCCATGGTGTGTATTGTTGTTCATTTTCATCAAATAAACAAAATAAAACCCAGAATAAATCATTAGAAGACAAGAAATGTGCATAAAAGATGCCTCAGCGCAAGTGTTAATGTTAGTAAAAGAGCCCAAATTTCCAAAAATATTGCGAAAAACAACTTCTTCCGTTATAGAGTGAATGTTTGAGGTGTATAGAAGGCATTTATTTCATTTTTAGAAATTTTAATTTTTCACATTTTTACATGAAAAGTGCCAATACCCCACCCTTTGGGGTCTAGGTGAAAATCTCACTCGACGCAAATCAAAGAAAAATGTTTCCATGGTGTTTATTGTTGTTCATTTTCATCAAATAAAGAAAATAAAACCCAGAATAAATCATTAAAGACAAGAAATGAGCATAAAAGATGCCTCAGCGCAAGTGTTAATGTTAGTAAAAGAGCACAAATTTCCAAAAATATTGCGAAAAACAACAATCTTCCATTAAAGAGTGAATGTTTGAGGTGTATAGAAGGCATTTATTTCATTTTTAGAAATTTTAATTTTTCACATTTTTCCATGAAAAGTGCCAATACCCCCCCCTTTGGGTTCTAGGTGAAAATCTCACTCGACACGAATCAAACAAAAATGTTTCCATGGTGTGTATTGTTGTTCATTTTCATCAAATAAACAAAATAAAACCCAGAATAAATCATTAAAGACAAGAAATGAGCATAAAAGATGCCTCAGCGCAAGTGTTAATGTTAGTAAAAGAGCCCAAATTTCCAAAAATATTGCGAAAAACAACAATCTTCCATTTTAGAGTGAATGTTTGAGGTGTATAGAAGGCATTTATTTCATTATTAGAAATTTTAATTTTTCACATTTTTCCATGAAAAGTGCCAATACCCCCCCCTTTGGGTTCTAGGTGAAAATCTCACTCGAACCGAACCAAACAAAAATGTTTCCATGGTGTGTATTGTTGTTCATTTTCATCAAATAAACAAAATAAAACCCAGAATAAATCATTAAAGACAAGAAATGAGCATAAAAGATGCCTTAGCGCAAGTGTTAATGTTAGTAAAAGAGCCCAAATTTCCAAAAATATTGCGAAAAACAACAATCTTATATTATAGAGTGAATGTTTGAGGTGTATAGAAGGCATTTATTTCATTTTTAGAAATTTTATTTTTCACATTTTTCCATGAAAAGTGCCAATACCCCCCCCCTTTGGGTTCTAGGTGAAAATCTCACTCGACACGAATCAAACAAAAATGTTTCCATGGTGTGTATTGTTGTTCATTTTCATCAAATAAACAAAATAAAACCCAGAATAAATCATTAGAAGACAAGAAATGAGAATAAAAGATGCCTCAGCGCAAGTGTTTATGTTAGTAAAAGAGCCCAAATTTCCAAAAATATTGCGAAAAACAACAATCTTCCATTATAGAGTGAATGTTTGAGGTGTATAGAAGGCATTTATTTCATTTTTAGAAATTTTCCATGAAAAGTGCCAATACCCCCCCCCCTTGGGTTCTAGGTGAAAATCTCACTCGACACGAATCAAACAAAAATGTTTCCATTGTGTGTATTGTTGTTCATTTTCATCAAATAAACAAAATAAAACCCAGAATAAATCATTAAAGACAAGAAATGAGCATAAAAGATGCCTCAGCGCAAGTGTTAATGTTAGTAAAAGAGCCCAAATTTCCAAAAATATTGCGAAAAACAACAATCTTCCATTTTAGAGTGAATGTTTGAGGTGTATAGAAGGCATTTAATTCATTTTTAGAAATTTTAATTTTTCACATTTTTCCATGAAAAGTGCCAATACCCCCCCCTTTGGGTTCCAGGTCAAAATCTCACTCGACACGAATCAAACAAAAATGTTTCCACGGTGTGTATTGTTGTTCATTTTTTTCAAATAAACAAATAAATTTCATCAAATAAACAAAATAAAACCCAGAATAAATCATTAAAGACAAGAAATGAGCATAAAAGATGCCTCAACGTAAGTGTAAATGTTAGTAAAAGAGCCCAAATTTCCAAAAATATTGCGAAAAACAACAGTCTTTCATTATTGAGTGAATGTTTGAGGTGTATAGAAGGCATTTATTTCATTTTTAGAAATTTTAATTTCTCACATTTTTCCATGAAAAGTGCCAATACCCCCCCCTTTGGGTTCTAGGTGAAAATCTCACTCGACACGAATCAAAATAAAATGTTTCCATGGTGTGTATTGTTGTTCATTTTCATCAAATAAACAAAATAAAACCCAGAATAAATCATTAGAAGACAAGAAATGAGCATAAAAGATGCCTCAGCGCAAGTGTTAATGTTAGTAAAAGAGCCCAAATTTCCAAAAATATTGCGAAAAACAACAATCTTCCATTATTGAGTGAATGTTTGAGGTGTATAGAAGGCATTTATTTCATTTTTAGAAATTTTAATTTTTCCATGAAAAGTGCCAATACCCCCCCCTTTGGGTTCTAGGTGAAAATCTCACTCGACACGAATCAAACAAAAATGTTTCCATGGTGTGTATTGTTGTTCATTTTCATCAAATAAACAAAATAAAACCCAGAATAAATCATTAAAGACAAGAAATGAGCATAAAAGATGCCTCAGCGCAAGTGTTAATGTTAGTAAAAGAGCCCAAATTTCCAAAGATATTGCGAAAAACAACAATCTTCCATTAAAGAGTGAATGTTTGAGGTGTATAGAAGGCATTTATTTCATTTTTAGAAAATTTTAATTTTTCACATTTTCCGAAGAAAAGTGCCAATACCCCCCCTTTTGGGTTCTAGCTGAAAATCTCACTCGAAGAAAATCAAACAAAAATAATTCCATGGTGTGTATTGTTGTTCATTTTCCATCAAATAAACAAAATAAAACCCAGAATAAATCATTAAAGACAAGAAATGAGCATAACAGATGCCTCAGCGCAAGTTTAATGTTAGTAAAAGAGCCCAAATTTCCAAAAATATTGCGAAAAACAACAATCTTCCATTTATAGAGTGAATGTTTGAGGTGTATAGAAGGCATTTATTTCATTTTTAGAAATTTTAATTTTTCACATTTTCCCATGAAAAGAGCCAATACCCCCCCCCCTTTGGGTTCTAGGTGAAAATCTCACTCGACACGAATCAAACAAAAATGTTTCCATGGGTGTGTATAGTTGTTCATTTTCTTCAAATAAACAAATAAATTTCATCAAATAAACAAAATAAAACCCAGAAAAAATCATTAAAGACAAGAAATGAGCATAAAAGATGCCTCAGCGTAAGTGTTAATGTAAGTAAAAGAGCCCAAATTTCCAAAAATATTGCGAAAAAACAACAATCTTCCATTATAGAGTGAATGTTTGAGGTGTATAGAAGGCATTTATTTCATTTTTAGAAATTTTAATTTTTCACATTTTTCCATGAAAAGTGCCAATACCCCCCCCCTTTGGGTTCTAGGTGAAAATCTCACTCGACACGAATCAAACAAAAATGTTTCCATGGTGTGTATTGTTGTTCATTTTTAAGGAAATAAACAAAATAAAACCCAGAATAAATCATTAAAGACAAGAAATGAGCATAAAAGATGCTTCAGCGCAAGTGTTAATGTTAGTAAAAGAGCCCAAATTTCCATAAATATTCGAAAAACAACAATCTTCCATTTTAGAGTGAATGTTTGAGGTGTATAGAAGGCATTTATTTCATTTTTAGAAATTTTAATTTTTCACATTTTTCCATGAAAAGTGCGAATACCCCCTTTGCGGTTTGTGCCTTTGGGTTCTAGGTGAAAATGTCACTCGACACGAATCAAACAAAAATGTTTCCATGGTGTGTATTGTTGTTCATTTTCATCAAATAAACAAAATAAAACCCAGAATAAATCATTAAAGACAAGAAATGAGCATAAAAGATGCCTCAGCGCAAGTTTTAATGTTAGTAAAAGAGCCCAAATTTCCAAAAATATTGCGAAAAACAACAATCTTCCATTATAGAGTGAATGTTTGAGGTGTATAGAAGGCATTTATTTCATTTTTAGAAATTTTAATTTTTCACATTTTTCCATGAAAAGTGCCAATACCCCCTTTGGGTTCTAGGTGAAAATCTCACTCGACACGAATCAAACAAAAATGTTTCCATGGTGTGTATTGTTGTTCATTTTCATCAAATAAACAAAATAAAACCCAGAATAAATCATTAAAGACAAGAAATGAGCATAAAAGATGCCTCAGCGCAAGTGTTAATGTTAGTAAAAGAGCCCAAATTTCCAAAAATATTGCGAAAAACAACAATCTTCCATTATAGAGTGAATGTTTGAGGTGTATAGAAGGCATTTATTTCATTTTTAGAAATTTTAATTTTTCACATTTTTCCATGAAAAGTGCCAATACCCCACCTTTTGGGTTCTAGGTAAAAATCTCACTCGACACGATTCAAAAAAAATGTTTCAATGGTGTGTATTCTTGTTCATTTTCATCAAATAAACAAAATAAAACCCAGAATAAATCATTAGAAGACAAGAAATGAGCATAAAAGATGCCTCAGCGCAAGTGTTAATGTTAGTAAAAGAGCCCAAATTTCCAAAAATATTGCGAAAAACAACAATCTTCCATTATTGAGTGAATGTTTGAGGTGTATAGAAGGCATTTATTTCATTTTTAGAAATTTTAATTTTTCCATGAAAAGTGCCAATACCCCCCCCTTTGGGTTCTAGGTGAAAATCTCACTCGACACGAATCAAACAAAAATGTTTCCATGGTGTGTATTGTTGTTCATTTTCATCAAATAAACAAAATAAAACCCAGAATAAATCATTAAAGACAAGAAATGAGCATAAAAGATGCCTCAGCGCAAGTTTTAATGTTAGTAAAAGAGCCCAAATTTCCAAAAATATTGCGAAAAACAACAATCTTCCATTATAGAGTGAATGTTTGAGGTGTATAGAAGGCATTTATTTCATTTTTAGAAATTTTAATTTTTCACATTTTTCCATGAAAAGTGCCAATACCCCCCCCTTTGGGTTCTAGGTGAAAATCTCACTCGAACCGAAACAAACAAAAATGTTTCCATGGTGTGTATTGTTGTTCATTTTCATCAAATTAACAAAATAAAACCCAGAATAAATCATTAAAGACAAGAAATGAGCATAAAAGATGCCTCAGCGCAAGTGTTAATGTTAGTAAAAGAGCCCAAATTTCCAAAAATATTGCGAAAAAACAACAATCTTCCATTATAGAGTGAATGTTTGAGGTGTATAGAAGGCATTTATATCATTTTTAGAAATTTTAATTTTTCACATTTTTCCATGAAAATTGCGAATACCCCCGCCTTTGGGTTCTAGGTGAAAATCTCACTCGACACGAATCAAACAAAAATGTTTCCATGGTGTGTATTGTTGTTCATTTTCATCAAATAAACAAAATAAAACCCAGAATAAATCATTAAAGACAAAAATGAGCATAAAAGATGCCTCAGCGCAAGTTTTAATGTTAATAAAAGAGCCCAAATTTCCAAAAATATTGCGAAAAACAACAATCTTCCATTATAGAGTGAATGTTTGAGTTGTATAGAAGGCATTTAATTCATTTTTAGAAATTTTAATTTTTCACATTTTTCCATGAAAAGTGCCAATACCCCCCCCTTTGGGTTCTAGGTGAAAATCTCACTCGACACGAATCAAACAAAAATGTTTCCATGGTGTGTATTGTTGTTCATTTTCTTCAATTAAACAAATAAATTTCATCAAATAAACAAAATAAAACCCAGAATAAATCATTAAAGACAAGAAATGAGCATAAAAGATGCCTCAGCGTAAATGTTAATGTTAGTAAAAGAGCCCAAATTTCCAAAAATAATGCGAAAAACAACAATCTTTCATAATAGAGTGAATGTTTGAGGTGTATAGAAGGCATTTATTTCAATTTTAGAAATTTTAATTTTTCACATTTTTCCATGAAAAGTGCGAATACCCCCCCCTTTGGGTTCTAGGTGAAAATCTCACTCGACACGAATCAAACAAAAATGTTTCCATGGTGTGTATTGTTGTTCATTTTCATCAAATAAACAAAATAAAACCCAGAATAAATCATTAAAGACAAGAAATGAGCATAAAAGATGCCTCAGCGCAAGTGTTAATGTTAGTAAAAGAGCCCAAATTTCCAAAAATATTGCGAAAAAACAACAATCTTCCATTAAAGAGTGAATGTTTGAGGTGTATAGAAGGCATTTATTTCATTTTTAGAAATTTTAATTTTTCACATTTTCCGAAGAAAAGTGCCAATACCCCCCCCTTTGGGTTCCAGGTCAAAATCTCACTCGACACGAATCAAACAAAAATGTTTTCCATGGTGTGTATAGTTGTTCATTTTCTTCAAATAAACAAATAAATTTCATCAAATAAACAAAATAAAACCCAGAATAAATCATTAAAGACAAGAAATGAGCATAAAAGATGCCTCAGCGTAAGTGTTAATGTAAGTAAAAGAGCCCAAATTTCCAAAAATATTGCGAAAAACAACAATCTTCCATTATAGAGTGAATGTTTGAGGTGTATAGAAGGCCCTTATTTCATTTTTAGAAATTTTAATTTTTCACATTTTCCCATGAAAAGAGCATATACCCCCCCCCCTTTGGGTTCCAGGTCAAAATCTCACTCGACACGAATCAAACAAAAATGTTTCCATGGTGTGTATAGTTGTTCATTTTCTTCAAATAAACAAATAAATTTCATCAAATAAACAAAATAAAACCCAGAATAAATCATTAAAGACAAGAAATGAGCATAAAAGATGCCTCAGCGTAAGTGTTAATGTAAGTAAAAGAGCCCAAATTTCCAAAAAATATTGCGAAAAACAACAATCTTCCATTATAGAGTGAATGTTTGAGGTGTATAGAAGGCATTTATTTCATTTTTAGAAATTTTAATTTTTCACATTTTTCCATGAAAAGTGCCAATACCCCCCCCCTTTGGGTTCTAGGTGAAAATCTCACTCGACACGAATCAAACAAAAATGTTTCCATGGTGTGTATTGTTGTTCATTTTCATCAAATAAACAAAATAAAACCCAGAATAAATCATTAAAGACAAGAAATGAGCATAAAAGATGCCTCAGCGCAAGTTTTAATGTTAGTAAAAGAGCCCAAATTTCCAAAAATATTGCGAAAAACAACAATCTTCCATTATAGAGTGAATGTTTGAGGTGTATAGAAGGCATTTATTTCATTTTTAGAAATTTTAATTTTTCACATTTTTCCATGAAAAGTGCCAATACCCCCTTTGGGTTCTAGGTTGAAAATCTCACTCGACACGAATCAAACAAAAATGTTTCCATGGTGTGTATTGTTGTTCATTTTCATCAAATAAACAAAAATAAAACCCAGAATAAATCATTAAAGACAAGAAATGAGCATAAAAGATGCCTCAGCGCAAGTGTTAATGTTAGTAAAAGAGCCCAAATTTCCAAAAATAGTGCGAAAAACAACAATCTTCCATTATAGAGTGAATGTTTGAGGTGTATAGAAGGCATTTATTTCATTTTTAGAAATTTTAATTTTTCACATTTTTCCATGAAAAGTGCCAATACCCCCCCTTTTGGGTTCTAGGTAAAAATCTCACTCGACACGATTCAAAAAAAATGTTTCGATGGTGTGTATTCTTGTTCATTTTCATCAAATAAACAAAATAAAACCCAGAATAAATCATTAAAGACAAGAAATGAGCATAAAAGATACCTCAGCGCAAATGTTAATGTTAGTGAAAGAGCCCAAATTTCCAAAAATATTGCGAAAAACTACAATCTTCCATTATAGAGTGAATGTTTGAGGTGTATAGAAGGCATTTATTTCATTTTTAGAAATTTTAATTTTTCACATTTTTACATGAAAAGTGCCAATACCCCACCCTTTAGGGTCTAGGTGAAAATCTCATTCGACGCAAATCAAAGAAAAATGTTTCCATGGTGTGTATTGTTGTTCATTTTCATCAAATAGAAAATAAAACCCAGAATAAATCATTAAAGACAAGAAATGAGCATTAATGATGCCGTAGCGCAAGTGTTAATGTTAGTAAAAGAGCCCAAATATCCAAAAATATTGCGAAAAACAACAATCTTCCATTATAGAGTGAATGTTTGAGGTGTATAGAAGGCATTTATTTCATTATTAGAAATTTTAATTTTTCACATTTTTCCATGAAAAGTGCCAATACCCCTTTGGGTTCTAGGTGAAAATCTCACTCGAACCGAATCAAACAAAAATGTTTCCATGGTAAGTATTGTTGTTCATTTTCATCAAATAAACAAAATAAAACCCAGAATAAATCATTAAAGACAAGAAATGAGCATAAAAGATGCCTCAGCGAAAGTGTTAATGTTAGTAAAAGAGCCCAAATTTCCAAAAATATTGCAAAAAACAACAATCTTCCATTATAGAGTGAATGTTTGAGGTGTATAGAAGGCATTTATTTCATTTTTAGAAATTTTAATTTTTCACATTTTTCCATGAAAAGTGCCAATACTCCCCCCTTTGGGTTCTAGGTGAAAATCTCACTCGACACGAATCAAACAAAAATGTTTCCATGGTGTGTATTGTTGTTCATTTTCATCAAGTAAACAAAATAAAACTCAGAATAAATCATTAAAGACAAGAAATGAGCATAAAAGATGCCTCAGCGCAAGTGTTAATGTTAGTAAAAGAGCCCAAATTTCCAAAAATATTGCGAAAAACAACAATCTTCCATTATAGAGTGAATGTTTGAGGTGTATAGAAGGCATTTATTTCATTTTTAGAAATTTTATTTTTTCACATTTTTCCATGAAAAGTGCCAATACCCCCCCCCCTTGGGTTCTAGGTTAAATACTCACTCGACACGAATCAAACAAAAATGTTGCCATGGTGTGTATTGTTGTTCATTTTCATCAAATAAACAAAATAAAACCCAGAATAAATCATTAAAGACAAGAAATGAGCATAAAAGATGCCTCAGCGCAAGTTTTAATGTTAGTAAAAGAGCCCAAATTTCCAAAAATATTGCGAAAAACAACAATCTTCCATTATAGAGTGAATGTTTGAGGTGTATAGAAGGCATTTATTTCATTTTTAGAAATTTTAATTTTTCACATTTTTCCATGAAAAGTGCCAATACCCCCCCCTTTGGGGTCTAGGTGAAAATCTCACTCGACACGAATCAAACAAAAATGTTTCCATGGTGTGTATTGTTGTTCATTTTCTTCAAATAAACAAAATAAAACCCAGAATAAATCATTAAAGACAAGAAATTAGCATAAAAGATGCCTCAGCGCAAGTGTTAATGTTAGTAAAAGAGCCCAAATTTCCAAAAATATTGCGAAAAAACCCAATCTTCCATTATAGAGTGAATGTTTGAGGTGTATAGAAGGCATTTATTTCATTTTTAGAAATTTTAATTTTTCACATTTTTACATGAAAAGTGCCAATACCCCACCCTTTGGGGTCTAGGTGAATATCTCACTCGACGCAAATCAAAGAAAAATGTTTCCATGGTGTGTATTGTTGTTCATTTTCATCAAATAAAGAAAATAAAACCCAGAATGAATCATTAAAGACAAGACATGAGCATAAAAAATGACTCAGCGCAAGTGTTAATGTTAGTAAAAGAGCACAAATTTCCAAAAATATTGCGAAAAACAACAATCTTCCATTAAAGAGTGAATGTTTGAGGTGTATAGAAGGCATTTATTTCATTTTTAGAAATTTTAATTTTTCACATTTTTCCATGAAAAGTGCCCCCCCCCTTTGGGTTCTAGGTGAAAATCTCACTCGACACGAATCAAACAAAAATGTTTCCATGGTGTGTATTGTTGTTCATTTTCTTCAAATAAACAAAATAAAACCCAGAATAAATCATTAGAGACAAAAAATGAGCATAAAAGATGCCTCAGCGCAAGTGTAAATGTTAGTAAAAGAGCCCAAATTTCCAAAAATATTGCGAAAAACAACAATCTTCCATTATAGAGTGAATGTTTGAGGTGTATAGAAGGCATTTATTTCATTTTTAGAAATTTTAATTTTTCACAATTTTCCATGAAAAGTGCCAATACCCACCCTTTGGGTTCTAGGTGAAAATCTCACTCGACACGAATCAAACAAAAATGTTTCCATGGTGTGTATTGTTGTTCATTTTCTTCAAATAAACAAAATAAAACCCAGAATAAATCATTAAAGACAAGAAATGAGCATAAAAGATGCCTCAGCGCAAGTGTTAATGTTAGTAAAAGAGCCCAAATTTCCAAAAATATTGCGAAAAACAACAATCTTCCATTATAGAGTGAATGTTTGAGGTGTATAGAAGGCATTTATTTCATTTTTAGAAATTTTAATTTTTCACATTTTTCCATGAAAAGTGCCAATACCCCACCCTTTGGGGTCTAGGTGAAAATCTCACTCGACGCAAATC
>NW_027286221.1:0-34875 GCF_022747635.1 Hetaerina americana
TTGACGTGAAAGAGAAATCTTTAAAATTAGCGGCCGGTATAATCATTTATGAGATGATTGCATAACGTTTTCATTAAGGCGACTCTTCCTACAAGTGCATTTCTGACGAAAAAGGTTGCCGCATGTGCCTACCTGTCCGTCCTTTTAGCATTTCAACTTTCTGCAAATTTGGTGAAAATCTTTACCGCATTAGCCCCATTGAAGAATCCACCCCGGCCGCATTTTGACACTAGGTACACGAGATCGTCACTTCACCGTATTCGACAACCGATTTCCCGCAGTGGCGTTAACCGAAGGACGCTCGGCTTTGAGGACAATAGTGATTCGTGAAGCGATATTTAATCAGATTCATCTAGTAACAGTGGCCGGGAATGGAATGGAATAACGTCCTTGCCTAGGCAACTTAGTAACATACAACTTAACTACGGACGGGAGAAAATGCCGACGAGCCGTGAAGCGGTGTAAATTTCATAACGATCGTGTGATTTTAAGACTCATGATATACACCATGACGATTAATTACCTTAGCAGTTGTGGTGATGCTTAATCACCGGGATATCATGTAATGTCATACCAGTCACAGCGAGGCGTTAATACTTAACATTGAACTTTGTCAAATTTGTGTAGTTGAAATCACCCTTATGACATCTGTTAATAAATTCATCCACACAGAGTACCAAATTAGTAAAATATCTCGGGTACGCAGCGATATGTAAACGGAGACAGTTTTTTTTTCAAAATCTCGGAATGGATGACAAACGTCCTCCATTAGCGAACATTTATGACAGTCATCACCTACCTCCTGCCGTGATAATGTCAAATTTTGCAATGCAACTACTGGTAATAAGAATGATTAAATTCGAGTCAACTAGTGTTACTTTCGAATAACGTTCCCCCATTGACACAACTGTCATTTACATATGAACACTAGAAACTAACACACACGAACGTGCACATAGACCTACGCAACCTTCAGTCGTCTACTTCATCGTGAGTGGATTGAATCCTCTTAACTCCTGATTGACTTTCGCTTCACATTGCAATGATCCCAGATTGGCCGGGGAAAAGACGACTATTTGTTTTCCTGTTCACTGGAATGCTTATTTCGTATCTTTTATGGTGATGTGCTAGGTACCAGACAGCTTAAAATTGTTAATCATCGTTCTTTTATTACTCGTGACGATAAAGTTGCTTCCGCATCGCTAAGAACCTCAAGGAATCAACAATGAACGGGGATGAAATATTTGATGGGTCCACATGTATTGATTAAGTAATGCAGAACGAAGTAGATACTGAGTAATTGAATTAACACAGGGGCTTCTTCGAGACAGAACCGAGAAATGATGTTCCGTGAACTGTCGACGGTGATAGAGTTCCACGAAAGAGAGGTCGTAGAGGAATGAACGGTTCCGGCTGTTAATGCCGCCCCTAGTCCCCCCAACCCCGCAAGCACTGGAAACCAGCCTGGATCCCTGATTACGATCCCAGGAAAAATCGTGTTCAAGTCTTTCCTACGCCAGATAGTATAATCTGTCATCACTATTGAACGCCGCATCACGCCCCGACGGCTTTTTCCCACGTTTTTTTTATTTATTCACAGGAATGTTTTCCAGGTAAGGGCTATTCACTCTACCTTATCCGTCAATCACTATCCCGACCCTCGAAAGTTATAAGGAAAAGTCGACCATTGCTCTAATGAAAGATATTATTCCAACGGCATGGAGGTAAAAAACAAGATCCATATGCTTGACACACATTATGTCGATTGGAAACAAGTGGAAACGATGTGAAATTAGGTTGGAAGCAACTGAAAAATATTGTGACACGAATACAAGCCGTCATAGCTCCGCAACTACGACGAAAGGGATGTGGATATTATTGAGTTAAACGCATCTGTCCTATTTGCTTATGGCGATTCCCATCGTAATGATCGCGCATACAATCCCGCGATGCGCCCTATTTTCGCCGTTTCCGTGAATAAGACGTACGGCGGGGGATGTGTACCGAGCGAAATTGCCGACACGAATTACGTACGCTTACGAGAGCCTGGTTTTCAAGGAGTCGCTTTCACGTTGACTACGTCCCCGAGGTATCCCATCACACAGGGTCATTTAACGTGACATACAGCGTGTGTGTGGGAGGGATTTTTTTTTTTAAGGTCGTAGGGGTGTATTCCGTAACTTGACGGCACCGTGGAGAAAAGCACATCCAACGCATCGCACAGATAAGGAAGGTTAATAAAAGAAATGTACGCGATAACAAGTCGACGGCAGACGACTCTCCTCTTCGAAAGACGTGCAAGGAAACTAGGGTAGACATCCGCGGAAACGTGGATGTGGCGCCGTTTCAACGACAATAAGAGTTTTCCCGTGATGAAGTATCATTTCGTTTCCGATGACATGCCGGTTGCTACAAATTCATCATCCCGCAACGAGGTACCGACGTCCGAAGCCGTTGGAGACGGAGCAAACTCGTCACGGCCGGGTCGCCACTGCGCGCCCTCGGCTACTACATTGTTTTTCCCGCCCGCTCACGGGGCTAAAGCATAATTCGGCGCCATCCTCGACTTTGTTGTACGTGAACTTTGACGTCCCATTCGCGTGCGTACAGTTCATTTCTTTTTCCCCTTCGGCCACCCCATGCAACCATTTCGAAGCCCACGCGGACGCGTCGTAAGGCGTGCGCTTAACGGGTGACTCCGTCTCCATTTGCGACTCGATAATCCTTTCCCACGGGCGCGGGAGGTGGGTGCGTCGCGACGCCCCCGAGTCGTCGAAAAATGCATAAACGTCCGCTTACGGGACAGGCACCGGGGAGGAACAGGAGGAAGGTTTGACAGGCGCCGAGTCAGGGGGAAGGCGTCCGAAGGGACCGTCTTCTCGGGGCCGCTTTCCGCGGCCGGCGCGCGGCCCACCGGGTCGCGAGCGCGTCCAATACCAGGTGAAGGATGGCCTCGAACGTACGTTACCTCGGATCTCGAGGAATCGACCCCGGTAGAAACGTGTGCAACGTTTATTCCCGGGTACGCCTTCGACAGGACGACAACCCGTATTTTGACGACCCGCTGCACACGAACTGGGCTCGCCAAACGCCTGGCGCCGCCACGGCCGACAGGGTGGAACCCTGACGGGCGCCGCGGCGCAAGGCGCCCTCGTTACGCGCCCCCGACACTCTCCGAAACGCGAAAGTCGGAGGAGGAGTGGAGTACAAACAATCCGAGAAGCGCACCGGAGGCGAGAGGAAGAGATCGTATTTTGCTCCGAAATGGTACGATAGCAAGGTGGACTTTCGTATGAAATCCATGTCTTGGTAATTTTCTCTTTCTATCATCACGCAGCAGCCGATAACATGGCAGACGCAGCATCTGGAGCAGCGGCAGCCGCACCACCGGCAGCCCAGCCTTCGGGCACCGTCGCAGTAAAACCCCTGCCTTCTTCAGGAACCTCCGCGGCTTCCAAGAAGGCCAGCAAGGGCGGAGCAGCCAAGAAGGCTCGCGCAAAGCCGTCGCACCCGCCCACTTCCGAGATGGTTAACAACGCAGTCAAGGGCCTCAAGGAGCGCGGTGGCTCTTCCCTTCAAGCCATCAAGAAGTACATCGCAGCCAGCTACAAAGTGGACGCCGAGAGGCTCTCGCCTTTCATCAAGAAGTACCTCAAGGCGGCCGTCACCGCCGGAACTCTCGTCCAGACCAAGGGAAAGGGCGCCTCAGGTTCCTTCAAGCTGAGCCACAGCAAGAAGGCCGCACCCGCGGCAGCCAGCGGGACGACCAAGGCGAAAAAGGTCGTCAAGAAGACGGGAGTAAAGAAACCGAAAGCGGTCGGAGCCAAGAAGTCCTCCGAGAAGGCGTCCAGTGGCACCAAGAGGTCCGCGCCCAAGGAGCGAAGCAAGTCCGCGCCACCAGCCAAGAAGGCGAAGAAGGCGGCGGACAAGCCAAAGAAGAAGCCGGCGGCTGGGAAACCCGCCGCCAAGGCGGCAAAGTCCCCGTCGAAGGCGAAAAAGGCGGCCACCAAACCCAAGACCCCCAAGCCCAAGAAGACGCCCACCAAGGCCAAGCCCGCCGCCAAGAAACCTTCCGCCGCCCAGAAAAAGAAGTGAACCATCACTGCTTCGCCACCGGCGCACCTAGGACAGCAGACAGCGTCCAATCTCGGTCCTTTTTAGGACCATCATGTCTTCCAAAGATGCTTGCCACTCAATGCCCACGCCACTGAGCACGCCCAAAGTTAACATTTATCATGATTAATGCCATGCAAAAACAACGGTCCTATTTAAAATTGATGATGCGACATGGACGGACGAAAAAAAAAATTAAGAATAACATTCATAGAACGTGTAAAATGAACAACACGTCACGGAGTATTGTTTTCTTTTCGTTAAGCGCGTCAGGTAAGCATCGCACGAACTTTTATTTCATCTCATTTCATGCGTAGCCGTGCAAACGCACTTGCCATGCGCAAAGGAAATTTCATGTCGTCCATCATTCCAATGGATTTACATCGTCGTTAATTATTGTGCGATCGTGCTAAATTCAAACTTTTAAGTATGTACTGGTCCTGAAAAGGACCTTTGTTTTTCGGCCGAAAGTAGCTTTCTAAGCTCGCTCTCCGCGGATACGGCGGGCCAGCTGGATGTCCTTGGGCATGATGGTCACACGCTTAGCGTGGATGGCGCAGAGGTTGGTGTCCTCAAAGAGACCCACTAGGTAAGCCTCGCTGGCCTCCTGGAGAGCCATGACGGCGGAGCTCTGGAACCGAAGATCGGTCTTGAAGTCCTGGGCGATCTCACGCACCAGGCGCTGGAAGGGCAGCTTGCGGATGAGGAGCTCCGTGCTCTTCTGGTATCTCCTGATCTCACGAAGGGCCACGGTACCGGGGCGGTACCTGTGGGGCTTCTTGACGCCTCCCGTCGCCGGCGCGCTCTTGCGAGCGGCCTTGGTGGCCAGCTGCTTCCTCGGGGCCTTTCCTCCGGTGGACTTGCGGGCTGTCTGCTTCGTACGTGCCATTTCTGCGATCTGTAAAAAGCCGGGTCAACGCCGTCTTTTAAGCACTTCCGAGAATGGCGCCAGATAGTACGGGCGACGCTGATTGGTGGAGAGGTCGGGTACGTCATCGCCGCGGCGGCGACGTTTATAAATACCGGCGAAGGTGCATTTCAGGTCATCAGACAGCAGCCCTTACTACGAGCAGACTACAGAGATGACTGGACGCGGCAAGGGAGGAAAAGGCCTGGGAAAGGGAGGAGCCAAACGTCATCGCAAAGTTCTCCGCGATAACATCCAGGGCATCACCAAGCCGGCCATCCGCCGTCTCGCCCGCCGAGGTGGAGTGAAGCGTATCTCCGGACTCATCTACGAGGAGACGCGCGGTGTGCTCAAGGTGTTCCTTGAGAACGTTATTCGTGACGCCGTCACCTACACCGAACACGCCAAGAGGAAGACCGTCACAGCCATGGACGTCGTGTACGCACTCAAGAGACAGGGCCGCACTCTCTACGGGTTTGGCGGTTAGACACGACGCGACGGGATCGCCATCCGACACCCGGCGTACGTCGATAAAAAAGGTCCTTCTAAGGACCAATACAATGTTCAGAGATGGAGCTAATCCTTTGCCATAACGGAACGAAAAATTATTCGCTATAGCGTATGTGACGGCGATAAATAGTAAAGTAAGACCTGTTCGAGCGCACAGGAAAAATGGCGGTGATAATAGAGTTGAAATTGTATGAGCCTTTACCGACGTTAAAGACATTGTCAGCGAATCGGAATAAGCACGTGGCAACGGACTGGCGACAATGTATATCGCGCCGTTGCAACCGTACATGAATAAGCACGTGGCAACGGACTGGCGACAATGTGTATCGCGCCGTTGCAACCATACATGTTAACAAGAAATAACGTAGTTAAGCGGCAGATTGCAGGTGAAATTTTATGACAGACTATGAAATACATTGTAAACGAAGCAGTGTCACCTTCAATCATTCTTCGTTGCATTTCAGCACAAACGCTTTCACTTTTTATACGCTTTATTTCCCATCGTTTACCTTAGCCCAATTATAGCTCCACGTTTCATTCGCTATGCTTATTACGTTTATTGTTATTATTATTTTTTTCACATGACATTTATCGCGTACATCTCTCTAGTATGTTCTGGTCCTGAAAAGGACCTTTTATGCGCACAGCGTGATGCTTATGCCTTCTTCTCAGTCTTCTTGGGCAGGAGCACCGCCTGGATGTTCGGAAGGACACCTCCCTGAGCGATGGTAACGCCCGACAGGAGCTTATTCAACTCCTCGTCGTTGCGGATGGCCAACTGCAAGTGACGAGGGATGATTCTCGTCTTCTTGTTGTCCCTGGCAGCGTTACCGGCCAACTCGAGGACTTCCGCGGCCAGGTACTCCATGACGGCGGCCAAGTAGACTGGGGCACCGGCACCAACACGCTCGGCATAGTTCCCCTTGCGGAGCAGACGGTGGATACGACCGACCGGAAACTGAAGACCGGCCCTGCTGGAGCGGGACTTGGACTTCCCCTTCACTTTTCCTCCCTTTCCTCGTCCGGACATGGCTGAATGCTTCTTTATCTGGTAGTGCTGTCTAATCGCTGTCAGACTCCTGGGCGCATTTATATAGGCTGCCGCCGTCCTAGCGACGCCACATCATGCTTTTACGTGATTGGTCGTCGAGGAGATTCGGCTCACGGAACGGACCAGGGGTACATAAGCAGGCGACTGATGTTCGGCGAAAATACTGAAATCGACCCCGTTCGCCGAACGTGATCACCATGCCACCCAAGACGAGCGGAAAGGCTGCGAAGAAAGCGGGCAAGGCCCAGAAGAACATCTCCAAGGGAGACAAGAAGAAGAAGCGCAGGAGGAAGGAGAGCTACGCAATCTACATCTACAAAGTGCTGAAGCAGGTGCACCCCGACACCGGAATCTCCAGCAAGGCCATGAGCATCATGAACAGCTTCGTCAACGATATTTTCGAGAGAATCGCCGCCGAAGCTTCTCGCCTGGCTCACTACAACAAGCGCTCCACCATCACCAGCCGGGAGGTGCAGACCGCCGTCAGGCTCTTGCTTCCCGGTGAGCTGGCCAAGCACGCCGTCTCCGAGGGGACCAAGGCCGTCACCAAGTACACCAGCTCAAAGTAAATTCCTCGACGGGATTGCTTTGATGCATCCTAACGGCCCTTCTAAGGGCCATGAAATAATCTTCAGTTTTCAAATACCCGACTGCGATGGGCAATCGTCAATACTCGGCCGCAAAGGACGTACATAAATAAACGTAAAAACCTGGGAAATTAGAGTCCCACGCTTTCCTCCGATTCACCAACTACTTACCTGGTGTGCACGCGCGCGGTTCACGAAAAAATAGAGTAAATGTAAAGGAGAAACTTATGACAATAAAAGATGGACGAATTTCTTACCTCCTATTCAAATATATTTTCTACTGCTATGCGTCTGCATTTGATGAAAATGACCGTCGAGATATTAAGGAAAAAATATTATATTCCCATGATTACTTCCCTTTCACCCAGTACTTTTCAAACCACTGACCTGCTATGCTCGTTTCTCAGACGTAAGCCTTGACTTACATGTCTCCCTCCGTCAAAAATAATATGGATTCACGGCGTCCGTCTCCCTCCGAAACTGGTACGCTTGTGGTCACGTTGCTCCTGCTTCACTTCCAGGGGCAGTAAATGACAGGTCCCCACATGCCCTTCCCACGCGGCCGTTTTTCCGCGAAGGCTAATTCCGCTTAACCTCCCGTCCCATCCGCTACGTCGTAAAACTCCTCGGGGGTTCAACGCGAGGAGGCAGGTAATGCGACCCGTCCTCGCCCCAAGTTTCTACGTTAACCAGAAAAGGGCTGTCGCAATGACCCACGTGGCATTCCGCACGAGGAAGAAATTTCTGTGGAAACCTCGCAAGCATAGAACGCAGCTGGGCAACAGCGTTCCTTGTACATTCACCAAGTCGTGACGAGCAGGCGTCGCAATAAACAAAATGGCGGGCAGTGAGCGCTTCCGTGGATTTTCCATTGTGCTAATTCTATCCAATCAATCAATTCCCAGAAACTATTTCTACGGAATGCATCGTCGTTAACAGCATATGGAATCAGCATCATTCGCACAAATAACAATTTATGTAATGGGCATCGGGTTTCCTTCTTGGAAAATCGCCATCTCGCTGAAACAATGTTGATAAACCTCCTCTGAACGAATCCCCCAAGTATTTTAAAGTCGATTGAGTGATTTTTCATCCTTTTCCGCAATTTTTTTTTTGCGATACTGCAACGATTTATCAGCAATTGATTACAAATGCATCGAGACAGACGTGACAAGTAGACCAGTTCTTTGATCACCATGCCTCCAAATGACCGATTCTTGTTATAGTTTTGAACCGGGGTCCCTTCCGCGGGACACGACTCATTCCCCTTCTTTTGAACGAAATTAACCTTTCCAGAAATCTTTACTTGTCTTGTCACGCCACAGAACAGAAAATGTTTCTCTAGGCAAAAGTTAAATGGTCCCAGTCCCAACTTACCCGCTAATTTTATTACGTTGATACACAAGGGATGGAAGGACATACGTTAATGTTGTTTATTTCTTTGCGGGATTAGGGAAATGAAATCTAGGGAAAAGAGGTCGAAGTTTGACGTGAAAGAGAAATCTTTAAAATTAGCGGCCGGTATAATCATTTATGAGATGATTGCATAACGTTTTCATTAAGGCGACTCTTCCTACAAGTGCATTTCTGACGAAAAAGGTTGCCGCATGTGCCTACCTGTCCGTCCTTTTAGCATTTCAACTTTCTGCAAATTTGGTGAAAATCTTTACCGCATTAGCCCCATTGAAGAATCCACCCCGGCCGCATTTTGACACTAGGTACACGAGATCGTCACTTCACCGTATTCGACAACCGATTTCCCGCAGTGGCGTTAACCGAAGGACGCTCGGCTTTGAGGACAATAGTGATTCGTGAAGCGATATTTAATCAGATTCATCTAGTAACAGTGGCCGGGAATGGAATGGAATAACGTCCTTGCCTAGGCAACTTAGTAACATACAACTTAACTACGGACGGGAGAAAATGCCGACGAGCCGTGAAGCGGTGTAAATTTCATAACGATCGTGTGATTTTAAGACTCATGATATACACCATGACGATTAATTACCTTAGCAGTTGTGGTGATGCTTAATCACCGGGATATCATGTAATGTCATACCAGTCACAGCGAGGCGTTAATACTTAACATTGAACTTTGTCAAATTTGTGTAGTTGAAATCACCCTTATGACATCTGTTAATAAATTCATCCACACAGAGTACCAAATTAGTAAAATATCTCGGGTACGCAGCGATATGTAAACGGAGACAGTTTTTTTTTCAAAATCTCGGAATGGATGACAAACGTCCTCCATTAGCGAACATTTATGACAGTCATCACCTACCTCCTGCCGTGATAATGTCAAATTTTGCAATGCAACTACTGGTAATAAGAATGATTAAATTCGAGTCAACTAGTGTTACTTTCGAATAACGTTCCCCCATTGACACAACTGTCATTTACATATGAACACTAGAAACTAACACACACGAACGTGCACATAGACCTACGCAACCTTCAGTCGTCTACTTCATCGTGAGTGGATTGAATCCTCTTAACTCCTGATTGACTTTCGCTTCACATTGCAATGATCCCAGATTGGCCGGGGAAAAGACGACTATTTGTTTTCCTGTTCACTGGAATGCTTATTTCGTATCTTTTATGGTGATGTGCTAGGTACCAGACAGCTTAAAATTGTTAATCATCGTTCTTTTATTACTCGTGACGATAAAGTTGCTTCCGCATCGCTAAGAACCTCAAGGAATCAACAATGAACGGGGATGAAATATTTGATGGGTCCACATGTATTGATTAAGTAATGCAGAACGAAGTAGATACTGAGTAATTGAATTAACACAGGGGCTTCTTCGAGACAGAACCGAGAAATGATGTTCCGTGAACTGTCGACGGTGATAGAGTTCCACGAAAGAGAGGTCGTAGAGGAATGAACGGTTCCGGCTGTTAATGCCGCCCCTAGTCCCCCCAACCCCGCAAGCACTGGAAACCAGCCTGGATCCCTGATTACGATCCCAGGAAAAATCGTGTTCAAGTCTTTCCTACGCCAGATAGTATAATCTGTCATCACTATTGAACGCCGCATCACGCCCCGACGGCTTTTTCCCACGTTTTTTTTATTTATTCACAGGAATGTTTTCCAGGTAAGGGCTATTCACTCTACCTTATCCGTCAATCACTATCCCGACCCTCGAAAGTTATAAGGAAAAGTCGACCATTGCTCTAATGAAAGATATTATTCCAACGGCATGGAGGTAAAAAACAAGATCCATATGCTTGACACACATTATGTCGATTGGAAACAAGTGGAAACGATGTGAAATTAGGTTGGAAGCAACTGAAAAATATTGTGACACGAATACAAGCCGTCATAGCTCCGCAACTACGACGAAAGGGATGTGGATATTATTGAGTTAAACGCATCTGTCCTATTTGCTTATGGCGATTCCCATCGTAATGATCGCGCATACAATCCCGCGATGCGCCCTATTTTCGCCGTTTCCGTGAATAAGACGTACGGCGGGGGATGTGTACCGAGCGAAATTGCCGACACGAATTACGTACGCTTACGAGAGCCTGGTTTTCAAGGAGTCGCTTTCACGTTGACTACGTCCCCGAGGTATCCCATCACACAGGGTCATTTAACGTGACATACAGCGTGTGTGTGGGAGGGATTTTTTTTTTTAAGGTCGTAGGGGTGTATTCCGTAACTTGACGGCACCGTGGAGAAAAGCACATCCAACGCATCGCACAGATAAGGAAGGTTAATAAAAGAAATGTACGCGATAACAAGTCGACGGCAGACGACTCTCCTCTTCGAAAGACGTGCAAGGAAACTAGGGTAGACATCCGCGGAAACGTGGATGTGGCGCCGTTTCAACGACAATAAGAGTTTTCCCGTGATGAAGTATCATTTCGTTTCCGATGACATGCCGGTTGCTACAAATTCATCATCCCGCAACGAGGTACCGACGTCCGAAGCCGTTGGAGACGGAGCAAACTCGTCACGGCCGGGTCGCCACTGCGCGCCCTCGGCTACTACATTGTTTTTCCCGCCCGCTCACGGGGCTAAAGCATAATTCGGCGCCATCCTCGACTTTGTTGTACGTGAACTTTGACGTCCCATTCGCGTGCGTACAGTTCATTTCTTTTTCCCCTTCGGCCACCCCATGCAACCATTTCGAAGCCCACGCGGACGCGTCGTAAGGCGTGCGCTTAACGGGTGACTCCGTCTCCATTTGCGACTCGATAATCCTTTCCCACGGGCGCGGGAGGTGGGTGCGTCGCGACGCCCCCGAGTCGTCGAAAAATGCATAAACGTCCGCTTACGGGACAGGCACCGGGGAGGAACAGGAGGAAGGTTTGACAGGCGCCGAGTCAGGGGGAAGGCGTCCGAAGGGACCGTCTTCTCGGGGCCGCTTTCCGCGGCCGGCGCGCGGCCCACCGGGTCGCGAGCGCGTCCAATACCAGGTGAAGGATGGCCTCGAACGTACGTTACCTCGGATCTCGAGGAATCGACCCCGGTAGAAACGTGTGCAACGTTTATTCCCGGGTACGCCTTCGACAGGACGACAACCCGTATTTTGACGACCCGCTGCACACGAACTGGGCTCGCCAAACGCCTGGCGCCGCCACGGCCGACAGGGTGGAACCCTGACGGGCGCCGCGGCGCAAGGCGCCCTCGTTACGCGCCCCCGACACTCTCCGAAACGCGAAAGTCGGAGGAGGAGTGGAGTACAAACAATCCGAGAAGCGCACCGGAGGCGAGAGGAAGAGATCGTATTTTGCTCCGAAATGGTACGATAGCAAGGTGGACTTTCGTATGAAATCCATGTCTTGGTAATTTTCTCTTTCTATCATCACGCAGCAGCCGATAACATGGCAGACGCAGCATCTGGAGCAGCGGCAGCCGCACCACCGGCAGCCCAGCCTTCGGGCACCGTCGCAGTAAAACCCCTGCCTTCTTCAGGAACCTCCGCGGCTTCCAAGAAGGCCAGCAAGGGCGGAGCAGCCAAGAAGGCTCGCGCAAAGCCGTCGCACCCGCCCACTTCCGAGATGGTTAACAACGCAGTCAAGGGCCTCAAGGAGCGCGGTGGCTCTTCCCTTCAAGCCATCAAGAAGTACATCGCAGCCAGCTACAAAGTGGACGCCGAGAGGCTCTCGCCTTTCATCAAGAAGTACCTCAAGGCGGCCGTCACCGCCGGAACTCTCGTCCAGACCAAGGGAAAGGGCGCCTCAGGTTCCTTCAAGCTGAGCCACAGCAAGAAGGCCGCACCCGCGGCAGCCAGCGGGACGACCAAGGCGAAAAAGGTCGTCAAGAAGACGGGAGTAAAGAAACCGAAAGCGGTCGGAGCCAAGAAGTCCTCCGAGAAGGCGTCCAGTGGCACCAAGAGGTCCGCGCCCAAGGAGCGAAGCAAGTCCGCGCCACCAGCCAAGAAGGCGAAGAAGGCGGCGGACAAGCCAAAGAAGAAGCCGGCGGCTGGGAAACCCGCCGCCAAGGCGGCAAAGTCCCCGTCGAAGGCGAAAAAGGCGGCCACCAAACCCAAGACCCCCAAGCCCAAGAAGACGCCCACCAAGGCCAAGCCCGCCGCCAAGAAACCTTCCGCCGCCCAGAAAAAGAAGTGAACCATCACTGCTTCGCCACCGGCGCACCTAGGACAGCAGACAGCGTCCAATCTCGGTCCTTTTTAGGACCATCATGTCTTCCAAAGATGCTTGCCACTCAATGCCCACGCCACTGAGCACGCCCAAAGTTAACATTTATCATGATTAATGCCATGCAAAAACAACGGTCCTATTTAAAATTGATGATGCGACATGGACGGACGAAAAAAAAAATTAAGAATAACATTCATAGAACGTGTAAAATGAACAACACGTCACGGAGTATTGTTTTCTTTTCGTTAAGCGCGTCAGGTAAGCATCGCACGAACTTTTATTTCATCTCATTTCATGCGTAGCCGTGCAAACGCACTTGCCATGCGCAAAGGAAATTTCATGTCGTCCATCATTCCAATGGATTTACATCGTCGTTAATTATTGTGCGATCGTGCTAAATTCAAACTTTTAAGTATGTACTGGTCCTGAAAAGGACCTTTGTTTTTCGGCCGAAAGTAGCTTTCTAAGCTCGCTCTCCGCGGATACGGCGGGCCAGCTGGATGTCCTTGGGCATGATGGTCACACGCTTAGCGTGGATGGCGCAGAGGTTGGTGTCCTCAAAGAGACCCACTAGGTAAGCCTCGCTGGCCTCCTGGAGAGCCATGACGGCGGAGCTCTGGAACCGAAGATCGGTCTTGAAGTCCTGGGCGATCTCACGCACCAGGCGCTGGAAGGGCAGCTTGCGGATGAGGAGCTCCGTGCTCTTCTGGTATCTCCTGATCTCACGAAGGGCCACGGTACCGGGGCGGTACCTGTGGGGCTTCTTGACGCCTCCCGTCGCCGGCGCGCTCTTGCGAGCGGCCTTGGTGGCCAGCTGCTTCCTCGGGGCCTTTCCTCCGGTGGACTTGCGGGCTGTCTGCTTCGTACGTGCCATTTCTGCGATCTGTAAAAAGCCGTTACGTTTTTTTACGTTTAAAAGGTTTTTATTTCCGTATAGATTTACTATTACAAGGATTGACATAAAATATATATTGAAACATAATAAAAACAACACGGAAACCCCGTTTTAGGATACACTCCTCTTCGGGGTGGAAAGAAATAAATATAGTAAGGCTACAAAGATGGTAGCGGTTGCGGAAAAAACCTTTGATATACACTCTTTTCTGCGGGAGCGGTATCGGCCCGGTATTCACCCATGGGCGGAGGGAAACCCGTAAAACCTCCGCCAGACCACCGGGGAAGAGAGTTGGGAAGAACAGCAACGGAAGAAGAGACAACAGATAACAGTAACAGTAACAATATGACAGAAAAGGTAACAGGATGAATATAATACATTTAGATAGAATAAATAAATAAATAACGTCCAACTGATTCACTATCACTTTGATTTCGCACGTTTCACTTCACATCCTGGCACGTCTTCTACGTCGCAGGGGAAGAAGTGGTAGATCCGGATCCGGCTGCAGGGACGGCGGGAGCGGCAATACCGTGCGGACCTGATGAGATGGCAGGGAAGCCTCGGGGTAGTAGATGGGGAAGAGTGTGGAGATGACACGAGCTGGTGACTGCAGTTTAATCGCAGGACGGCGACGCAGTAGTCCTCCTAGGTGGCTCAGGATGTCGGTGAGCAGCTCCTCATTGTGGTCTGCCAGGCGGGCCGCTGATCTGATACGGATACGGCACAACCTGTGGAGGATCGGTTCGATATCAGTTCGGTCATACACATACTCTTCTGGGGTATCGTAAGGGAGGAGAAGCAACCGTCGCAGGATTCTACGCTCCAAAGATGCGAAGAGCCCCAAATTGTCCCGTGTAGGGAGGACCGCGAGCGCGGCATACTCCATGACAGGTCTCAGGAAGGCCTTGTACAGGAGCAAACCGCAGCTCTCGGACACTCCCCGGCCGTTTGCCCGGACGGCACGAATTAGATTGGCGCGACGGTTGCATCTCGCCCTCACCACCCCCAAATGGACCCTGAAAGAGAGATGCCTGTCCAGGTGGACGCCCAGGTAAGTGACGGAGGAGGATGGGAAAATACGCTTATCCCATAGGGTTAGGGAGTGGGGATTGGAGCCGGCTCCACGGCAATCGTGGCTACCGGCGAACACGATGAAGGTGGATTTTTGTGGGTTCGGCCGCAGGCGCCACCTCCGGAACCATCCCTCCAGGGTGGATGTAGCGCGTTGCAGATGTTTAACGGCCGTCTCCACCCGCTGTGCCCGTAACCACAGTGCTGTATCGTCAGCGTATTGTGCGAGTGTGACTCGCTTTCCAGGATTCTTATCTGTGGGCATGTCCCAGCAGAAAAGGGTAAAAAGTAGAGGGGAGAGGACGGTACCTTGAGGGACACCTGCGAGCAGAGGGAAGGGAAGGGATAGGTGTCCGTCCACTTGCACCCTCGCCTGCCTGTTGGAGAGAAATGAGTTTATTAGTCTGAGAAGGGGAGGAGTAACGCCGGGGGTAAGAGAGAGCTTGCCGATGAGGCCTTCATGCCACACCCTATCGAAAGCCCTCTCTATATCCAGGAACAGGGCTGCCACATACTGCCGCCGGTTGATTGCCTCTGCCGCCATTGTGGTGAGGTGGCAGAGAGGGTCAACGGTACATCTGTGTGGGCGGAAACCAAATTGATGTGGGGGAAGGACACCATTAGAGTTAAAGCGTAGTGTGAGACGTCGGGTAATGATTCTTTCGTACCACTTCCCGATCACACTGGTGAGGCATATCGGGCGATAATTCTCAGCCTTTTGGTGGTCCTTCCCAGCTTTAGGAATCATGACAACAGTCATGGGTTTCCAAGCCGTGGGATAATACCCTAAGGAAAGGAGAGAGTTGAATATCAGACGCAGGGGCGTGAAGCAGCTGGTGGCTTTCTGGATGTGACGGGTGGTGATCCCGTCCGGTCCTGGGGCCTTGTGGCGGCGGGGCATACAGTTTGCCATTTCCTCTTTGTCAATGGGGGAAGAAAGGGGGTCATCATCGGGTAGTGCCTCGGGTACCTCAAGGGGAAGAAGGGAGAATGGAAGCGAGTTCAGATGATGTAAGCAGGCCTGCTTATGTCGTTCGTCGAAGGCCGGGTCCTCCTGCGGGCGAAAAACATCAGTAAGAACCCGTCGAAATTCTTCCGCCTTCCCTAGCCCGTCGGCGACTGGGACGCCATCGTTGTTAATCAGGGAGATCCGGGTTGGTTTGTGTTGTCCGGAGAGAACCCGAAACTGCTTCCAGAATTTCGCCCCCTCCGTGCTATCATACTTGGAGCAGGCGATCGCCCAGGATTGCTCCTTGTGTGCTATCACCCGTCGACGGATGATCGCATTTGAGCGGTTCCATTCTGTTTTCAGTTCCGGGTCCCCGGTGCGGAGCCATTGCCTGTAAAGGGAACGCTTATATTTGATTAATTGAACTACATCAGGTGGAAGTGGGGGGCGCGAGGGATCTATCTGCTTCTTTGGAAGCCGCGCCGTCGCGTCCGCGAACGCTTCAGTCAGCCGTAGAAGGGCTTCATCGACTTCGCTACGCGAACGCGGGGCGGTGGCCCCCTCAGTTGCAGCTTCTACCGTGCTGTTGAAGGCCTCCCAGTCAGCGGCTTTATTGTCCGTGACTGTGAAGACCCTCTTGGCTGGGCGTCTCGTACCCTGGAATGGAAAAGAGAATGGGAGATGGTCCGACGTGATGCAGTCCCCAACGGTGATGCCGCCAGCAAGATGGGTAAGGTTGGAGGAGACCAGAGCCTGGTCGGGGAAGGAGGGACCACGTCCCACAAAGGTGGGAAAAGGAATGTCCAGTCGGACCAAGGGATGCCGAAGGAGGAAGGTATCCAACTGGCGCCCCTTCACCGTGGTGACCGCATCCCGAAAGGACCGACTCCGGGCATTAAAATCGCCAAGGATGACGCAGGAATGACCTAGGGAGAGAATAAAAGACAAGAGCGCCCCGGGCAGGGGGGCATGTGGCCTTGAGTAGAGCGTGCACACATACACCGTCCTACGACCGATGCGACACTCTACCAGGACAGCTTCATTCCCTCCTGACATGACGCTTGGAGGAATGGGCAGATCTTTCGCACCTATGTCCTTGTGGACAAGAAGCGATACTCCCCCTGACCGTGGAGCAGCCCTTGGCTTGGAAAATTCCTGAAAATGGGGAAGATTAACACGACGGTATGCTGGAAGGAAGGTTTCCACTAGGCCTAGAATTGAAATGGAAGCGTTAGAGATGTAGCTCTGGAGGAGTGGCTTCTTCTGTTTCACGCCCCCATTGACGTTGGCAAAGGCGATGTGCGCGGGCCTCATCTACAACGTGAAGCGTAAGAGGAAATGGCGGGGAATAGGGTATTCCTGGAATAAAGATTTGTTATATTGAAGCCGAAGACAGACCGTGCAGCCGGGTCAACGCCGTCTTTTAAGCACTTCCGAGAATGGCGCCAGATAGTACGGGCGACGCTGATTGGTGGAGAGGTCGGGTACGTCATCGCCGCGGCGGCGACGTTTATAAATACCGGCGAAGGTGCATTTCAGGTCATCAGACAGCAGCCCTTACTACGAGCAGACTACAGAGATGACTGGACGCGGCAAGGGAGGAAAAGGCCTGGGAAAGGGAGGAGCCAAACGTCATCGCAAAGTTCTCCGCGATAACATCCAGGGCATCACCAAGCCGGCCATCCGCCGTCTCGCCCGCCGAGGTGGAGTGAAGCGTATCTCCGGACTCATCTACGAGGAGACGCGCGGTGTGCTCAAGGTGTTCCTTGAGAACGTTATTCGTGACGCCGTCACCTACACCGAACACGCCAAGAGGAAGACCGTCACAGCCATGGACGTCGTGTACGCACTCAAGAGACAGGGCCGCACTCTCTACGGGTTTGGCGGTTAGACACGACGCGACGGGATCGCCATCCGACACCCGGCGTACGTCGATAAAAAAGGTCCTTCTAAGGACCAATACAATGTTCAGAGATGGAGCTAATCCTTTGCCATAACGGAACGAAAAATTATTCGCTATAGCGTATGTGACGGCGATAAATAGTAAAGTAAGACCTGTTCGAGCGCACAGGAAAAATGGCGGTGATAATAGAGTTGAAATTGTATGAGCCTTTACCGACGTTAAAGACATTGTCAGCGAATCGGAATAAGCACGTGGCAACGGACTGGCGACAATGTATATCGCGCCGTTGCAACCGTACATGAATAAGCACGTGGCAACGGACTGGCGACAATGTGTATCGCGCCGTTGCAACCATACATGTTAACAAGAAATAACGTAGTTAAGCGGCAGATTGCAGGTGAAATTTTATGACAGACTATGAAATACATTGTAAACGAAGCAGTGTCACCTTCAATCATTCTTCGTTGCATTTCAGCACAAACGCTTTCACTTTTTATACGCTTTATTTCCCATCGTTTACCTTAGCCCAATTATAGCTCCACGTTTCATTCGCTATGCTTATTACGTTTATTGTTATTATTATTTTTTTCACATGACATTTATCGCGTACATCTCTCTAGTATGTTCTGGTCCTGAAAAGGACCTTTTATGCGCACAGCGTGATGCTTATGCCTTCTTCTCAGTCTTCTTGGGCAGGAGCACCGCCTGGATGTTCGGAAGGACACCTCCCTGAGCGATGGTAACGCCCGACAGGAGCTTATTCAACTCCTCGTCGTTGCGGATGGCCAACTGCAAGTGACGAGGGATGATTCTCGTCTTCTTGTTGTCCCTGGCAGCGTTACCGGCCAACTCGAGGACTTCCGCGGCCAGGTACTCCATGACGGCGGCCAAGTAGACTGGGGCACCGGCACCAACACGCTCGGCATAGTTCCCCTTGCGGAGCAGACGGTGGATACGACCGACCGGAAACTGAAGACCGGCCCTGCTGGAGCGGGACTTGGACTTCCCCTTCACTTTTCCTCCCTTTCCTCGTCCGGACATGGCTGAATGCTTCTTTATCTGGTAGTGCTGTCTAATCGCTGTCAGACTCCTGGGCGCATTTATATAGGCTGCCGCCGTCCTAGCGACGCCACATCATGCTTTTACGTGATTGGTCGTCGAGGAGATTCGGCTCACGGAACGGACCAGGGGTACATAAGCAGGCGACTGATGTTCGGCGAAAATACTGAAATCGACCCCGTTCGCCGAACGTGATCACCATGCCACCCAAGACGAGCGGAAAGGCTGCGAAGAAAGCGGGCAAGGCCCAGAAGAACATCTCCAAGGGAGACAAGAAGAAGAAGCGCAGGAGGAAGGAGAGCTACGCAATCTACATCTACAAAGTGCTGAAGCAGGTGCACCCCGACACCGGAATCTCCAGCAAGGCCATGAGCATCATGAACAGCTTCGTCAACGATATTTTCGAGAGAATCGCCGCCGAAGCTTCTCGCCTGGCTCACTACAACAAGCGCTCCACCATCACCAGCCGGGAGGTGCAGACCGCCGTCAGGCTCTTGCTTCCCGGTGAGCTGGCCAAGCACGCCGTCTCCGAGGGGACCAAGGCCGTCACCAAGTACACCAGCTCAAAGTAAATTCCTCGACGGGATTGCTTTGATGCATCCTAACGGCCCTTCTAAGGGCCATGAAATAATCTTCAGTTTTCAAATACCCGACTGCGATGGGCAATCGTCAATACTCGGCCGCAAAGGACGTACATAAATAAACGTAAAAACCTGGGAAATTAGAGTCCCACGCTTTCCTCCGATTCACCAACTACTTACCTGGTGTGCACGCGCGCGGTTCACGAAAAAATAGAGTAAATGTAAAGGAGAAACTTATGACAATAAAAGATGGACGAATTTCTTACCTCCTATTCAAATATATTTTCTACTGCTATGCGTCTGCATTTGATGAAAATGACCGTCGAGATATTAAGGAAAAAATATTATATTCCCATGATTACTTCCCTTTCACCCAGTACTTTTCAAACCACTGACCTGCTATGCTCGTTTCTCAGACGTAAGCCTTGACTTACATGTCTCCCTCCGTCAAAAATAATATGGATTCACGGCGTCCGTCTCCCTCCGAAACTGGTACGCTTGTGGTCACGTTGCTCCTGCTTCACTTCCAGGGGCAGTAAATGACAGGTCCCCACATGCCCTTCCCACGCGGCCGTTTTTCCGCGAAGGCTAATTCCGCTTAACCTCCCGTCCCATCCGCTACGTCGTAAAACTCCTCGGGGGTTCAACGCGAGGAGGCAGGTAATGCGACCCGTCCTCGCCCCAAGTTTCTACGTTAACCAGAAAAGGGCTGTCGCAATGACCCACGTGGCATTCCGCACGAGGAAGAAATTTCTGTGGAAACCTCGCAAGCATAGAACGCAGCTGGGCAACAGCGTTCCTTGTACATTCACCAAGTCGTGACGAGCAGGCGTCGCAATAAACAAAATGGCGGGCAGTGAGCGCTTCCGTGGATTTTCCATTGTGCTAATTCTATCCAATCAATCAATTCCCAGAAACTATTTCTACGGAATGCATCGTCGTTAACAGCATATGGAATCAGCATCATTCGCACAAATAACAATTTATGTAATGGGCATCGGGTTTCCTTCTTGGAAAATCGCCATCTCGCTGAAACAATGTTGATAAACCTCCTCTGAACGAATCCCCCAAGTATTTTAAAGTCGATTGAGTGATTTTTCATCCTTTTCCGCAATTTTTTTTTTGCGATACTGCAACGATTTATCAGCAATTGATTACAAATGCATCGAGACAGACGTGACAAGTAGACCAGTTCTTTGATCACCATGCCTCCAAATGACCGATTCTTGTTATAGTTTTGAACCGGGGTCCCTTCCGCGGGACACGACTCATTCCCCTTCTTTTGAACGAAATTAACCTTTCCAGAAATCTTTACTTGTCTTGTCACGCCACAGAACAGAAAATGTTTCTCTAGGCAAAAGTTAAATGGTCCCAGTCCCAACTTACCCGCTAATTTTATTACGTTGATACACAAGGGATGGAAGGACATACGTTAATGTTGTTTATTTCTTTGCGGGATTAGGGAAATGAAATCTAGGGAAAAGAGGTCGAAGTTTGACGTGAAAGAGAAATCTTTAAAATTAGCGGCCGGTATAATCATTTATGAGATGATTGCATAACGTTTTCATTAAGGCGACTCTTCCTACAAGTGCATTTCTGACGAAAAAGGTTGCCGCATGTGCCTACCTGTCCGTCCTTTTAGCATTTCAACTTTCTGCAAATTTGGTGAAAATCTTTACCGCATTAGCCCCATTGAAGAATCCACCCCGGCCGCATTTTGACACTAGGTACACGAGATCGTCACTTCACCGTATTCGACAACCGATTTCCCGCAGTGGCGTTAACCGAAGGACGCTCGGCTTTGAGGACAATAGTGATTCGTGAAGCGATATTTAATCAGATTCATCTAGTAACAGTGGCCGGGAATGGAATGGAATAACGTCCTTGCCTAGGCAACTTAGTAACATACAACTTAACTACGGACGGGAGAAAATGCCGACGAGCCGTGAAGCGGTGTAAATTTCATAACGATCGTGTGATTTTAAGACTCATGATATACACCATGACGATTAATTACCTTAGCAGTTGTGGTGATGCTTAATCACCGGGATATCATGTAATGTCATACCAGTCACAGCGAGGCGTTAATACTTAACATTGAACTTTGTCAAATTTGTGTAGTTGAAATCACCCTTATGACATCTGTTAATAAATTCATCCACACAGAGTACCAAATTAGTAAAATATCTCGGGTACGCAGCGATATGTAAACGGAGACAGTTTTTTTTTCAAAATCTCGGAATGGATGACAAACGTCCTCCATTAGCGAACATTTATGACAGTCATCACCTACCTCCTGCCGTGATAATGTCAAATTTTGCAATGCAACTACTGGTAATAAGAATGATTAAATTCGAGTCAACTAGTGTTACTTTCGAATAACGTTCCCCCATTGACACAACTGTCATTTACATATGAACACTAGAAACTAACACACACGAACGTGCACATAGACCTACGCAACCTTCAGTCGTCTACTTCATCGTGAGTGGATTGAATCCTCTTAACTCCTGATTGACTTTCGCTTCACATTGCAATGATCCCAGATTGGCCGGGGAAAAGACGACTATTTGTTTTCCTGTTCACTGGAATGCTTATTTCGTATCTTTTATGGTGATGTGCTAGGTACCAGACAGCTTAAAATTGTTAATCATCGTTCTTTTATTACTCGTGACGATAAAGTTGCTTCCGCATCGCTAAGAACCTCAAGGAATCAACAATGAACGGGGATGAAATATTTGATGGGTCCACATGTATTGATTAAGTAATGCAGAACGAAGTAGATACTGAGTAATTGAATTAACACAGGGGCTTCTTCGAGACAGAACCGAGAAATGATGTTCCGTGAACTGTCGACGGTGATAGAGTTCCACGAAAGAGAGGTCGTAGAGGAATGAACGGTTCCGGCTGTTAATGCCGCCCCTAGTCCCCCCAACCCCGCAAGCACTGGAAACCAGCCTGGATCCCTGATTACGATCCCAGGAAAAATCGTGTTCAAGTCTTTCCTACGCCAGATAGTATAATCTGTCATCACTATTGAACGCCGCATCACGCCCCGACGGCTTTTTCCCACGTTTTTTTTATTTATTCACAGGAATGTTTTCCAGGTAAGGGCTATTCACTCTACCTTATCCGTCAATCACTATCCCGACCCTCGAAAGTTATAAGGAAAAGTCGACCATTGCTCTAATGAAAGATATTATTCCAACGGCATGGAGGTAAAAAACAAGATCCATATGCTTGACACACATTATGTCGATTGGAAACAAGTGGAAACGATGTGAAATTAGGTTGGAAGCAACTGAAAAATATTGTGACACGAATACAAGCCGTCATAGCTCCGCAACTACGACGAAAGGGATGTGGATATTATTGAGTTAAACGCATCTGTCCTATTTGCTTATGGCGATTCCCATCGTAATGATCGCGCATACAATCCCGCGATGCGCCCTATTTTCGCCGTTTCCGTGAATAAGACGTACGGCGGGGGATGTGTACCGAGCGAAATTGCCGACACGAATTACGTACGCTTACGAGAGCCTGGTTTTCAAGGAGTCGCTTTCACGTTGACTACGTCCCCGAGGTATCCCATCACACAGGGTCATTTAACGTGACATACAGCGTGTGTGTGGGAGGGATTTTTTTTTTTAAGGTCGTAGGGGTGTATTCCGTAACTTGACGGCACCGTGGAGAAAAGCACATCCAACGCATCGCACAGATAAGGAAGGTTAATAAAAGAAATGTACGCGATAACAAGTCGACGGCAGACGACTCTCCTCTTCGAAAGACGTGCAAGGAAACTAGGGTAGACATCCGCGGAAACGTGGATGTGGCGCCGTTTCAACGACAATAAGAGTTTTCCCGTGATGAAGTATCATTTCGTTTCCGATGACATGCCGGTTGCTACAAATTCATCATCCCGCAACGAGGTACCGACGTCCGAAGCCGTTGGAGACGGAGCAAACTCGTCACGGCCGGGTCGCCACTGCGCGCCCTCGGCTACTACATTGTTTTTCCCGCCCGCTCACGGGGCTAAAGCATAATTCGGCGCCATCCTCGACTTTGTTGTACGTGAACTTTGACGTCCCATTCGCGTGCGTACAGTTCATTTCTTTTTCCCCTTCGGCCACCCCATGCAACCATTTCGAAGCCCACGCGGACGCGTCGTAAGGCGTGCGCTTAACGGGTGACTCCGTCTCCATTTGCGACTCGATAATCCTTTCCCACGGGCGCGGGAGGTGGGTGCGTCGCGACGCCCCCGAGTCGTCGAAAAATGCATAAACGTCCGCTTACGGGACAGGCACCGGGGAGGAACAGGAGGAAGGTTTGACAGGCGCCGAGTCAGGGGGAAGGCGTCCGAAGGGACCGTCTTCTCGGGGCCGCTTTCCGCGGCCGGCGCGCGGCCCACCGGGTCGCGAGCGCGTCCAATACCAGGTGAAGGATGGCCTCGAACGTACGTTACCTCGGATCTCGAGGAATCGACCCCGGTAGAAACGTGTGCAACGTTTATTCCCGGGTACGCCTTCGACAGGACGACAACCCGTATTTTGACGACCCGCTGCACACGAACTGGGCTCGCCAAACGCCTGGCGCCGCCACGGCCGACAGGGTGGAACCCTGACGGGCGCCGCGGCGCAAGGCGCCCTCGTTACGCGCCCCCGACACTCTCCGAAACGCGAAAGTCGGAGGAGGAGTGGAGTACAAACAATCCGAGAAGCGCACCGGAGGCGAGAGGAAGAGATCGTATTTTGCTCCGAAATGGTACGATAGCAAGGTGGACTTTCGTATGAAATCCATGTCTTGGTAATTTTCTCTTTCTATCATCACGCAGCAGCCGATAACATGGCAGACGCAGCATCTGGAGCAGCGGCAGCCGCACCACCGGCAGCCCAGCCTTCGGGCACCGTCGCAGTAAAACCCCTGCCTTCTTCAGGAACCTCCGCGGCTTCCAAGAAGGCCAGCAAGGGCGGAGCAGCCAAGAAGGCTCGCGCAAAGCCGTCGCACCCGCCCACTTCCGAGATGGTTAACAACGCAGTCAAGGGCCTCAAGGAGCGCGGTGGCTCTTCCCTTCAAGCCATCAAGAAGTACATCGCAGCCAGCTACAAAGTGGACGCCGAGAGGCTCTCGCCTTTCATCAAGAAGTACCTCAAGGCGGCCGTCACCGCCGGAACTCTCGTCCAGACCAAGGGAAAGGGCGCCTCAGGTTCCTTCAAGCTGAGCCACAGCAAGAAGGCCGCACCCGCGGCAGCCAGCGGGACGACCAAGGCGAAAAAGGTCGTCAAGAAGACGGGAGTAAAGAAACCGAAAGCGGTCGGAGCCAAGAAGTCCTCCGAGAAGGCGTCCAGTGGCACCAAGAGGTCCGCGCCCAAGGAGCGAAGCAAGTCCGCGCCACCAGCCAAGAAGGCGAAGAAGGCGGCGGACAAGCCAAAGAAGAAGCCGGCGGCTGGGAAACCCGCCGCCAAGGCGGCAAAGTCCCCGTCGAAGGCGAAAAAGGCGGCCACCAAACCCAAGACCCCCAAGCCCAAGAAGACGCCCACCAAGGCCAAGCCCGCCGCCAAGAAACCTTCCGCCGCCCAGAAAAAGAAGTGAACCATCACTGCTTCGCCACCGGCGCACCTAGGACAGCAGACAGCGTCCAATCTCGGTCCTTTTTAGGACCATCATGTCTTCCAAAGATGCTTGCCACTCAATGCCCACGCCACTGAGCACGCCCAAAGTTAACATTTATCATGATTAATGCCATGCAAAAACAACGGTCCTATTTAAAATTGATGATGCGACATGGACGGACGAAAAAAAAAATTAAGAATAACATTCATAGAACGTGTAAAATGAACAACACGTCACGGAGTATTGTTTTCTTTTCGTTAAGCGCGTCAGGTAAGCATCGCACGAACTTTTATTTCATCTCATTTCATGCGTAGCCGTGCAAACGCACTTGCCATGCGCAAAGGAAATTTCATGTCGTCCATCATTCCAATGGATTTACATCGTCGTTAATTATTGTGCGATCGTGCTAAATTCAAACTTTTAAGTATGTACTGGTCCTGAAAAGGACCTTTGTTTTTCGGCCGAAAGTAGCTTTCTAAGCTCGCTCTCCGCGGATACGGCGGGCCAGCTGGATGTCCTTGGGCATGATGGTCACACGCTTAGCGTGGATGGCGCAGAGGTTGGTGTCCTCAAAGAGACCCACTAGGTAAGCCTCGCTGGCCTCCTGGAGAGCCATGACGGCGGAGCTCTGGAACCGAAGATCGGTCTTGAAGTCCTGGGCGATCTCACGCACCAGGCGCTGGAAGGGCAGCTTGCGGATGAGGAGCTCCGTGCTCTTCTGGTATCTCCTGATCTCACGAAGGGCCACGGTACCGGGGCGGTACCTGTGGGGCTTCTTGACGCCTCCCGTCGCCGGCGCGCTCTTGCGAGCGGCCTTGGTGGCCAGCTGCTTCCTCGGGGCCTTTCCTCCGGTGGACTTGCGGGCTGTCTGCTTCGTACGTGCCATTTCTGCGATCTGTAAAAAGCCGGGTCAACGCCGTCTTTTAAGCACTTCCGAGAATGGCGCCAGATAGTACGGGCGACGCTGATTGGTGGAGAGGTCGGGTACGTCATCGCCGCGGCGGCGACGTTTATAAATACCGGCGAAGGTGCATTTCAGGTCATCAGACAGCAGCCCTTACTACGAGCAGACTACAGAGATGACTGGACGCGGCAAGGGAGGAAAAGGCCTGGGAAAGGGAGGAGCCAAACGTCATCGCAAAGTTCTCCGCGATAACATCCAGGGCATCACCAAGCCGGCCATCCGCCGTCTCGCCCGCCGAGGTGGAGTGAAGCGTATCTCCGGACTCATCTACGAGGAGACGCGCGGTGTGCTCAAGGTGTTCCTTGAGAACGTTATTCGTGACGCCGTCACCTACACCGAACACGCCAAGAGGAAGACCGTCACAGCCATGGACGTCGTGTACGCACTCAAGAGACAGGGCCGCACTCTCTACGGGTTTGGCGGTTAGACACGACGCGACGGGATCGCCATCCGACACCCGGCGTACGTCGATAAAAAAGGTCCTTCTAAGGACCAATACAATGTTCAGAGATGGAGCTAATCCTTTGCCATAACGGAACGAAAAATTATTCGCTATAGCGTATGTGACGGCGATAAATAGTAAAGTAAGACCTGTTCGAGCGCACAGGAAAAATGGCGGTGATAATAGAGTTGAAATTGTATGAGCCTTTACCGACGTTAAAGACATTGTCAGCGAATCGGAATAAGCACGTGGCAACGGACTGGCGACAATGTATATCGCGCCGTTGCAACCGTACATGAATAAGCACGTGGCAACGGACTGGCGACAATGTGTATCGCGCCGTTGCAACCATACATGTTAACAAGAAATAACGTAGTTAAGCGGCAGATTGCAGGTGAAATTTTATGACAGACTATGAAATACATTGTAAACGAAGCAGTGTCACCTTCAATCATTCTTCGTTGCATTTCAGCACAAACGCTTTCACTTTTTATACGCTTTATTTCCCATCGTTTACCTTAGCCCAATTATAGCTCCACGTTTCATTCGCTATGCTTATTACGTTTATTGTTATTATTATTTTTTTCACATGACATTTATCGCGTACATCTCTCTAGTATGTTCTGGTCCTGAAAAGGACCTTTTATGCGCACAGCGTGATGCTTATGCCTTCTTCTCAGTCTTCTTGGGCAGGAGCACCGCCTGGATGTTCGGAAGGACACCTCCCTGAGCGATGGTAACGCCCGACAGGAGCTTATTCAACTCCTCGTCGTTGCGGATGGCCAACTGCAAGTGACGAGGGATGATTCTCGTCTTCTTGTTGTCCCTGGCAGCGTTACCGGCCAACTCGAGGACTTCCGCGGCCAGGTACTCCATGACGGCGGCCAAGTAGACTGGGGCACCGGCACCAACACGCTCGGCATAGTTCCCCTTGCGGAGCAGACGGTGGATACGACCGACCGGAAACTGAAGACCGGCCCTGCTGGAGCGGGACTTGGACTTCCCCTTCACTTTTCCTCCCTTTCCTCGTCCGGACATGGCTGAATGCTTCTTTATCTGGTAGTGCTGTCTAATCGCTGTCAGACTCCTGGGCGCATTTATATAGGCTGCCGCCGTCCTAGCGACGCCACATCATGCTTTTACGTGATTGGTCGTCGAGGAGATTCGGCTCACGGAACGGACCAGGGGTACATAAGCAGGCGACTGATGTTCGGCGAAAATACTGAAATCGACCCCGTTCGCCGAACGTGATCACCATGCCACCCAAGACGAGCGGAAAGGCTGCGAAGAAAGCGGGCAAGGCCCAGAAGAACATCTCCAAGGGAGACAAGAAGAAGAAGCGCAGGAGGAAGGAGAGCTACGCAATCTACATCTACAAAGTGCTGAAGCAGGTGCACCCCGACACCGGAATCTCCAGCAAGGCCATGAGCATCATGAACAGCTTCGTCAACGATATTTTCGAGAGAATCGCCGCCGAAGCTTCTCGCCTGGCTCACTACAACAAGCGCTCCACCATCACCAGCCGGGAGGTGCAGACCGCCGTCAGGCTCTTGCTTCCCGGTGAGCTGGCCAAGCACGCCGTCTCCGAGGGGACCAAGGCCGTCACCAAGTACACCAGCTCAAAGTAAATTCCTCGACGGGATTGCTTTGATGCATCCTAACGGCCCTTCTAAGGGCCATGAAATAATCTTCAGTTTTCAAATACCCGACTGCGATGGGCAATCGTCAATACTCGGCCGCAAAGGACGTACATAAATAAACGTAAAAACCTGGGAAATTAGAGTCCCACGCTTTCCTCCGATTCACCAACTACTTACCTGGTGTGCACGCGCGCGGTTCACGAAAAAATAGAGTAAATGTAAAGGAGAAACTTATGACAATAAAAGATGGACGAATTTCTTACCTCCTATTCAAATATATTTTCTACTGCTATGCGTCTGCATTTGATGAAAATGACCGTCGAGATATTAAGGAAAAAATATTATATTCCCATGATTACTTCCCTTTCACCCAGTACTTTTCAAACCACTGACCTGCTATGCTCGTTTCTCAGACGTAAGCCTTGACTTACATGTCTCCCTCCGTCAAAAATAATATGGATTCACGGCGTCCGTCTCCCTCCGAAACTGGTACGCTTGTGGTCACGTTGCTCCTGCTTCACTTCCAGGGGCAGTAAATGACAGGTCCCCACATGCCCTTCCCACGCGGCCGTTTTTCCGCGAAGGCTAATTCCGCTTAACCTCCCGTCCCATCCGCTACGTCGTAAAACTCCTCGGGGGTTCAACGCGAGGAGGCAGGTAATGCGACCCGTCCTCGCCCCAAGTTTCTACGTTAACCAGAAAAGGGCTGTCGCAATGACCCACGTGGCATTCCGCACGAGGAAGAAATTTCTGTGGAAACCTCGCAAGCATAGAACGCAGCTGGGCAACAGCGTTCCTTGTACATTCACCAAGTCGTGACGAGCAGGCGTCGCAATAAACAAAATGGCGGGCAGTGAGCGCTTCCGTGGATTTTCCATTGTGCTAATTCTATCCAATCAATCAATTCCCAGAAACTATTTCTACGGAATGCATCGTCGTTAACAGCATATGGAATCAGCATCATTCGCACAAATAACAATTTATGTAATGGGCATCGGGTTTCCTTCTTGGAAAATCGCCATCTCGCTGAAACAATGTTGATAAACCTCCTCTGAACGAATCCCCCAAGTATTTTAAAGTCGATTGAGTGATTTTTCATCCTTTTCCGCAATTTTTTTTTTGCGATACTGCAACGATTTATCAGCAATTGATTACAAATGCATCGAGACAGACGTGACAAGTAGACCAGTTCTTTGATCACCATGCCTCCAAATGACCGATTCTTGTTATAGTTTTGAACCGGGGTCCCTTCCGCGGGACACGACTCATTCCCCTTCTTTTGAACGAAATTAACCTTTCCAGAAATCTTTACTTGTCTTGTCACGCCACAGAACAGAAAATGTTTCTCTAGGCAAAAGTTAAATGGTCCCAGTCCCAACTTACCCGCTAATTTTATTACGTTGATACACAAGGGATGGAAGGACATACGTTAATGTTGTTTATTTCTTTGCGGGATTAGGGAAATGAAATCTAGGGAAAAGAGGTCGAAGTTTGACGTGAAAGAGAAATCTTTAAAATTAGCGGCCGGTATAATCATTTATGAGATGATTGCATAACGTTTTCATTAAGGCGACTCTTCCTACAAGTGCATTTCTGACGAAAAAGGTTGCCGCATGTGCCTACCTGTCCGTCCTTTTAGCATTTCAACTTTCTGCAAATTTGGTGAAAATCTTTACCGCATTAGCCCCATTGAAGAATCCACCCCGGCCGCATTTTGACACTAGGTACACGAGATCGTCACTTCACCGTATTCGACAACCGATTTCCCGCAGTGGCGTTAACCGAAGGACGCTCGGCTTTGAGGACAATAGTGATTCGTGAAGCGATATTTAATCAGATTCATCTAGTAACAGTGGCCGGGAATGGAATGGAATAACGTCCTTGCCTAGGCAACTTAGTAACATACAACTTAACTACGGACGGGAGAAAATGCCGACGAGCCGTGAAGCGGTGTAAATTTCATAACGATCGTGTGATTTTAAGACTCATGATATACACCATGACGATTAATTACCTTAGCAGTTGTGGTGATGCTTAATCACCGGGATATCATGTAATGTCATACCAGTCACAGCGAGGCGTTAATACTTAACATTGAACTTTGTCAAATTTGTGTAGTTGAAATCACCCTTATGACATCTGTTAATAAATTCATCCACACAGAGTACCAAATTAGTAAAATATCTCGGGTACGCAGCGATATGTAAACGGAGACAGTTTTTTTTTCAAAATCTCGGAATGGATGACAAACGTCCTCCATTAGCGAACATTTATGACAGTCATCACCTACCTCCTGCCGTGATAATGTCAAATTTTGCAATGCAACTACTGGTAATAAGAATGATTAAATTCGAGTCAACTAGTGTTACTTTCGAATAACGTTCCCCCATTGACACAACTGTCATTTACATATGAACACTAGAAACTAACACACACGAACGTGCACATAGACCTACGCAACCTTCAGTCGTCTACTTCATCGTGAGTGGATTGAATCCTCTTAACTCCTGATTGACTTTCGCTTCACATTGCAATGATCCCAGATTGGCCGGGGAAAAGACGACTATTTGTTTTCCTGTTCACTGGAATGCTTATTTCGTATCTTTTATGGTGATGTGCTAGGTACCAGACAGCTTAAAATTGTTAATCATCGTTCTTTTATTACTCGTGACGATAAAGTTGCTTCCGCATCGCTAAGAACCTCAAGGAATCAACAATGAACGGGGATGAAATATTTGATGGGTCCACATGTATTGATTAAGTAATGCAGAACGAAGTAGATACTGAGTAATTGAATTAACACAGGGGCTTCTTCGAGACAGAACCGAGAAATGATGTTCCGTGAACTGTCGACGGTGATAGAGTTCCACGAAAGAGAGGTCGTAGAGGAATGAACGGTTCCGGCTGTTAATGCCGCCCCTAGTCCCCCCAACCCCGCAAGCACTGGAAACCAGCCTGGATCCCTGATTACGATCCCAGGAAAAATCGTGTTCAAGTCTTTCCTACGCCAGATAGTATAATCTGTCATCACTATTGAACGCCGCATCACGCCCCGACGGCTTTTTCCCACGTTTTTTTTATTTATTCACAGGAATGTTTTCCAGGTAAGGGCTATTCACTCTACCTTATCCGTCAATCACTATCCCGACCCTCGAAAGTTATAAGGAAAAGTCGACCATTGCTCTAATGAAAGATATTATTCCAACGGCATGGAGGTAAAAAACAAGATCCATATGCTTGACACACATTATGTCGATTGGAAACAAGTGGAAACGATGTGAAATTAGGTTGGAAGCAACTGAAAAATATTGTGACACGAATACAAGCCGTCATAGCTCCGCAACTACGACGAAAGGGATGTGGATATTATTGAGTTAAACGCATCTGTCCTATTTGCTTATGGCGATTCCCATCGTAATGATCGCGCATACAATCCCGCGATGCGCCCTATTTTCGCCGTTTCCGTGAATAAGACGTACGGCGGGGGATGTGTACCGAGCGAAATTGCCGACACGAATTACGTACGCTTACGAGAGCCTGGTTTTCAAGGAGTCGCTTTCACGTTGACTACGTCCCCGAGGTATCCCATCACACAGGGTCATTTAACGTGACATACAGCGTGTGTGTGGGAGGGATTTTTTTTTTTAAGGTCGTAGGGGTGTATTCCGTAACTTGACGGCACCGTGGAGAAAAGCACATCCAACGCATCGCACAGATAAGGAAGGTTAATAAAAGAAATGTACGCGATAACAAGTCGACGGCAGACGACTCTCCTCTTCGAAAGACGTGCAAGGAAACTAGGGTAGACATCCGCGGAAACGTGGATGTGGCGCCGTTTCAACGACAATAAGAGTTTTCCCGTGATGAAGTATCATTTCGTTTCCGATGACATGCCGGTTGCTACAAATTCATCATCCCGCAACGAGGTACCGACGTCCGAAGCCGTTGGAGACGGAGCAAACTCGTCACGGCCGGGTCGCCACTGCGCGCCCTCGGCTACTACATTGTTTTTCCCGCCCGCTCACGGGGCTAAAGCATAATTCGGCGCCATCCTCGACTTTGTTGTACGTGAACTTTGACGTCCCATTCGCGTGCGTACAGTTCATTTCTTTTTCCCCTTCGGCCACCCCATGCAACCATTTCGAAGCCCACGCGGACGCGTCGTAAGGCGTGCGCTTAACGGGTGACTCCGTCTCCATTTGCGACTCGATAATCCTTTCCCACGGGCGCGGGAGGTGGGTGCGTCGCGACGCCCCCGAGTCGTCGAAAAATGCATAAACGTCCGCTTACGGGACAGGCACCGGGGAGGAACAGGAGGAAGGTTTGACAGGCGCCGAGTCAGGGGGAAGGCGTCCGAAGGGACCGTCTTCTCGGGGCCGCTTTCCGCGGCCGGCGCGCGGCCCACCGGGTCGCGAGCGCGTCCAATACCAGGTGAAGGATGGCCTCGAACGTACGTTACCTCGGATCTCGAGGAATCGACCCCGGTAGAAACGTGTGCAACGTTTATTCCCGGGTACGCCTTCGACAGGACGACAACCCGTATTTTGACGACCCGCTGCACACGAACTGGGCTCGCCAAACGCCTGGCGCCGCCACGGCCGACAGGGTGGAACCCTGACGGGCGCCGCGGCGCAAGGCGCCCTCGTTACGCGCCCCCGACACTCTCCGAAACGCGAAAGTCGGAGGAGGAGTGGAGTACAAACAATCCGAGAAGCGCACCGGAGGCGAGAGGAAGAGATCGTATTTTGCTCCGAAATGGTACGATAGCAAGGTGGACTTTCGTATGAAATCCATGTCTTGGTAATTTTCTCTTTCTATCATCACGCAGCAGCCGATAACATGGCAGACGCAGCATCTGGAGCAGCGGCAGCCGCACCACCGGCAGCCCAGCCTTCGGGCACCGTCGCAGTAAAACCCCTGCCTTCTTCAGGAACCTCCGCGGCTTCCAAGAAGGCCAGCAAGGGCGGAGCAGCCAAGAAGGCTCGCGCAAAGCCGTCGCACCCGCCCACTTCCGAGATGGTTAACAACGCAGTCAAGGGCCTCAAGGAGCGCGGTGGCTCTTCCCTTCAAGCCATCAAGAAGTACATCGCAGCCAGCTACAAAGTGGACGCCGAGAGGCTCTCGCCTTTCATCAAGAAGTACCTCAAGGCGGCCGTCACCGCCGGAACTCTCGTCCAGACCAAGGGAAAGGGCGCCTCAGGTTCCTTCAAGCTGAGCCACAGCAAGAAGGCCGCACCCGCGGCAGCCAGCGGGACGACCAAGGCGAAAAAGGTCGTCAAGAAGACGGGAGTAAAGAAACCGAAAGCGGTCGGAGCCAAGAAGTCCTCCGAGAAGGCGTCCAGTGGCACCAAGAGGTCCGCGCCCAAGGAGCGAAGCAAGTCCGCGCCACCAGCCAAGAAGGCGAAGAAGGCGGCGGACAAGCCAAAGAAGAAGCCGGCGGCTGGGAAACCCGCCGCCAAGGCGGCAAAGTCCCCGTCGAAGGCGAAAAAGGCGGCCACCAAACCCAAGACCCCCAAGCCCAAGAAGACGCCCACCAAGGCCAAGCCCGCCGCCAAGAAACCTTCCGCCGCCCAGAAAAAGAAGTGAACCATCACTGCTTCGCCACCGGCGCACCTAGGACAGCAGACAGCGTCCAATCTCGGTCCTTTTTAGGACCATCATGTCTTCCAAAGATGCTTGCCACTCAATGCCCACGCCACTGAGCACGCCCAAAGTTAACATTTATCATGATTAATGCCATGCAAAAACAACGGTCCTATTTAAAATTGATGATGCGACATGGACGGACGAAAAAAAAAATTAAGAATAACATTCATAGAACGTGTAAAATGAACAACACGTCACGGAGTATTGTTTTCTTTTCGTTAAGCGCGTCAGGTAAGCATCGCACGAACTTTTATTTCATCTCATTTCATGCGTAGCCGTGCAAACGCACTTGCCATGCGCAAAGGAAATTTCATGTCGTCCATCATTCCAATGGATTTACATCGTCGTTAATTATTGTGCGATCGTGCTAAATTCAAACTTTTAAGTATGTACTGGTCCTGAAAAGGACCTTTGTTTTTCGGCCGAAAGTAGCTTTCTAAGCTCGCTCTCCGCGGATACGGCGGGCCAGCTGGATGTCCTTGGGCATGATGGTCACACGCTTAGCGTGGATGGCGCAGAGGTTGGTGTCCTCAAAGAGACCCACTAGGTAAGCCTCGCTGGCCTCCTGGAGAGCCATGACGGCGGAGCTCTGGAACCGAAGATCGGTCTTGAAGTCCTGGGCGATCTCACGCACCAGGCGCTGGAAGGGCAGCTTGCGGATGAGGAGCTCCGTGCTCTTCTGGTATCTCCTGATCTCACGAAGGGCCACGGTACCGGGGCGGTACCTGTGGGGCTTCTTGACGCCTCCCGTCGCCGGCGCGCTCTTGCGAGCGGCCTTGGTGGCCAGCTGCTTCCTCGGGGCCTTTCTCCGGTGGACTTGCGGGCTGTCTGCTTCGTACGTGCCATTTCTGCGATCTGTAAAAAGCCGGGTCAACGCCGTCTTTTAAGCACTTCCGAGAATGGCGCCAGATAGTACGGGCGACGCTGATTGGTGGAGAGGTCGGGTACGTCATCGCCGCGGCGGCGACGTTTATAAATACCGGCGAAGGTGCATTTCAGGTCATCAGACAGCAGCCCTTACTACGAGCAGACTACAGAGATGACTGGACGCGGCAAGGGAGGAAAAGGCCTGGGAAAGGGAGGAGCCAAACGTCATCGCAAAGTTCTCCGCGATAACATCCAGGGCATCACCAAGCCGGCCATCCGCCGTCTCGCCCGCCGAGGTGGAGTGAAGCGTATCTCCGGACTCATCTACGAGGAGACGCGCGGTGTGCTCAAGGTGTTCCTTGAGAACGTTATTCGTGACGCCGTCACCTACACCGAACACGCCAAGAGGAAGACCGTCACAGCCATGGACGTCGTGTACGCACTCAAGAGACAGGGCCGCACTC
>NW_027286222.1:0-34847 GCF_022747635.1 Hetaerina americana
AACAAAATGTTTCCATGGTGTGTATTGTTGTTCATTTTCATCAAATAAACAAAATAAAACCCAGAATAAATCATTAAAGACAAGAAATGAGCATAAAAGATGCCTCAGCGCAAGTGTTAATGTTAGTAAAAGAGCCCAAATTTCCAAAAATATTGGGAAAACAACAATCTTCCATTATAGAGTGAATGTTTGAGGTGTATAGAAGGCATTTATTTCATTTTTAGAAATTTTAATTTTTCACATTTTTCCATGAAAAGTGCCAATACCCCCCCCTTTGGGTTATAGGTGAAAATCTCACTCGACACGAATCAAACAAAAATGTTTCCATGGTGTGTATTGTTGTTCAATTTTCATCAAATAAACAAAATAAAACCCAGAATAAATCATTAAAGACAAGAAATGAGCATAAAAGATGCCTCAGCGCAAGTGTTAATGTTAGTAAAAGAGCCCAAATTTCCAAAAATATTGCGAAAAACAACAATCTTCCATTATAGAGTGAATGTTTGAGGTGTATAGAAGGCATTTATTTCATTTTTAGAAATTTTAATTTTTCACATTTTTCCATGAAAAGTGCCAATACCCCCCCCTTTGGGTTATAGGTGAAAATCTCACTCGACACGAATCAAACAAAAATGTTTCCATGGTATGTATTGTTGTTCATTTTCATCAAATAACAAAATAAAACCCAGAATAAATCATTAAAGACAAGAAATGAGCATAAAAGATGCCTCAGCGCAAGTGTTAATGTTAGTAAAAGAGCCCAAATTTCCAAAAATATTGCGAAAAACAACAATCTTCCATTATAGAGTGAATGTTTGAGGTGTATAGAAGGCATTTATTTCATTTTTAGAAATTTTAATTTTTCACATTTTTCCATGAAAAGTGCCAATACCCCCCTTGTGGTTCTAGGTGAAAACCTCACTCGACGCGAATCAAACAAAAATGTTTCCATGGTGTGTATTGTTGTTCATTTTCATAAAATAAACAAAATAAAACCAGAATAAATCATTAAAGACAAGAAATGAGCATAAAAGATGCCTCAGCGCAAGTGTTAATGTTAGTAAAAGAGCCCAAATTTCCAAAAATATTGCGAAAAACAACAATCTTCCATTATAGAGTGAATGTTTGAGGTGTGTAGAAGGCATTTATTTCATTTTTAGAAATTTTAATTTTTCACATTTTTCCATGAAAAGTGCCAATACCCCCCCTTTGGGTTCTAGGTGAAAATCTCACTCGACACGAATCAAAGAAAAATGATTCCATGGTGTGTATTGTTGTTCATTTTCTTCAAGTAAACAATATAAAACCCAGAATAAATCATTAAAGACAAGAAATGAGCATAAAAGATGCCTCAGCGCAAGTGTTAATGTTAGTAAAAGAGCCCAAATTTCCAAAAATATTGCGAAAAACAACAATCTTCCATTAAAGAGTGAATGTTTGAGGTGTATAGAAGGCATTTATTTCATTTTTAGAAATTTTAATTTTTCACATTTTTCCATGAAAAGTGCCAATACCCCCCCTTTGGGTTATAAGTGAAAATCTCACTCGACACGAATCAAACAAAAATGTTTCCATGGTGTGTATTGTTGTTCATTTTCATCAAATAAACAAAATAAAACCCAGAATAAATCATTAAAGACAAGAAATGAGCATAAAAGATGCCTCAGCGCAAGTGTTAATGTTAGTAAAAGAGCCCAAATTTCCAAAAATATTGCGAAAAACAACAATCTTCCATTATAGAGTGAATGTTTGAGGTGTATAGAAGGCATTTATTTCATTTTTAGGAATTTTAATTTTTCACATTTTTCCATGAAAAGTGCCAATACCCCCCCTTTGGGTTCTAGGTGAAAATCTAACTCGACACGAATCAAACAAAAATGTTTCCATGGTGTGTATTGTTGTTCATTTTCATCAAATAAACAAAATAAAACCCAGAATAAATCATTAAAGACAAGAAATGAGCATAAAAGATGCCTCAGCGCAAGTGTTAATGTTAGTAAAAGAGCCCAAATTTCCAAAAATATTGCGAAAAACAACAATCTTCCATTATAGAGTGAATGTTTGAGGTGTATAGAAGGCATTTATTTCATTTTTAGAAATTTTAATTTTTCACATTTTTCCATGAAAAGTGCCAATACCCCCCCTTGTGGTTCTAGGTGAAAACCTCACTCGACGCGAATCAAACAAAAATGTTTCCATGGTGTGTATTGTTGTTCATTTTCATCAAATAAACAAAATAAAACCCAGAATAAATCATTAAAGACAAGAAATGAGCATAAAGGATGCCTCAGCGCATGTGTTAATGTTAGTAAAAGAGCCCAAATTTCCAAAAATATTGCGAAAAACAACAATCTTCCATTATAGAGTGAATGTTTGAGGTGTATAGAAGGCATTTATTTCATTTTTATAAATTTTAATTTTTCACATTTTTCCATGAAAAGTGCCAATACCCCCCCCTTTGGGTTCTAGGTGAAAATCTCACTCGACACGAATCAAAGAAAAATGTTTCCATGGTGTGTATTGTTGTTCATTTTCTTCAAGTAAACAATATAAAACCCAGAATAAATCATTAAAGACAAGAAATGAGCATAAAAGATGCCTCAGCGCAAGTGTTAATGTTAGTAAAAGAGCCCAAATTTCCAAAAATATTGCGAAAAACAACAATCTTCCATTATAGAGTGAATGTTTGAGGTGTATAGAAGGCATTTATTTCATTTTTAGGAATTTTCATTTTTCACATTTTTCCATGAAAAGTGCCAATACCCCCCCTTTGGGTTCTAGGTGAAAATCTCACTCGACACGAATCAAAGAAAAATGATTCCATGGTGTGTATTGTTGTTCATTTTCTTCAAGTAAACAATATAAAACCCAGAATAAATCATTAAAGACAAGAAATGAGCATAAAAGATGCCTCAGCGCAAGTGTTAATGTTAGTAAAAGAGCCCAAATTTCCAAAAATATTGCGAAAAACAACAATCTTCCATTATAGAGTGAATGTTTGAGGTGTATAGAAGGCATTTGTTTCATTTTTAGAAATTTTAATTTTTCACATTTTTCCATGAAAAGTGCCAATACCCCCCCCCTTTGGGTTCTAGGTGAAAATCTCACTCGACACGAATCAAACAAAAATGATTCCATGGTGTGTATTGTTGTTCATTTTCTTCAAGTAAACAATATAAAACCCAGAATAAATCATTAAAGACAAGAAATGAGCATAAAAGATGCCTCAGCGCAAGTGTTAATGTTAGTAAAAGAGCCCAAATTTCCAAAAATATTGCGAAAAACAACAATCTTCCATTATAGAGTGAATGTTTGAGGTGTATAGAAGGCATTTATTTCATTTTTAGAAATTTTAATTTTTCACATTTTTCCATGAAAAGTGCCAATACCCCCCCCTTTGGGTTATAGGTGAAAATCTCACTCGACACGAATCAAACAAAAATGTTTCCATGGTGTGTATTGTTGTTCATTTTCATCAAATAAACAAAATAAAACCCAGAATAAATCATTAAAGACAAGAAATGAGCATAAAAGAAGCCTCAGCGCAAGTGTTAATGTTAGTAAAAGAGCCCAAATTTCCAAAAATATTGCGAAAAACAACAATCTTCCATTATAGAGTGAATGTTTGAGGTGTATAGAAGGCATTTATTTCATTTTTAGAAATTTTAATTTTTCACATTTTTCCATGAAAAGTGCCAATACCCCCCCCTTTGGGTTCTAGGTGAAAATCTCACTCGACACGAATCAAAGAAAAATGATTCCATGGTGTGTATTGTTGTTCATTTTCTTCAAGTAAACAATATAAAACCCAGAATAAATCATTAAAGACAAGAAATGAGCATAAAAGATGCCTCAGCGCAAGTGTTAATGTTAGTAAAAGAGCCCAAATTTCCAAAAATATTGCGAAAAACAACAATCTTCCATTATAGAGTGAATGTTTGAGGTGTATAGAAGGCATTTATTTCATTTTTAGGAATTTTAATTTTTCACATTTTTCCATGAAAAGTGCCAATACCCCCCCCTTTGGGTTCTAGGTGAAAATCTAACTCGACACGAATCAAACAAAAATGTTTCCATGGTGTGTATTGTTGTTCATTTTCATCAAATAAACAAAATAAAACCCAGAATAAATCATTAAAGACAAGAAATGAGCATAAAAGATGCCTCAGCGCAAGTGTTAATGTTAGTAAAAGAGCCCAAATTTCCAAAAATATTGCGAAAAACAACAATCTTCCATTATAGAGTGAATGTTTGAGGTGTATAGAAGGCATTTATTTCATTTTTAGAAATTTTAATTTTTCACATTTTTCCATGAAAAGTGCCAATACCCCCCCTTGTGGTTCTAGGTGAAAACCTCACTCGACGCGAATCAAACAAAAATGTTTCCATGGTGTGTATTGTTGTTCATTTTCATAAAATAAACAAAATAAAACCCAGAATAAATCATTAAAGACAAGAAATGAGCATAAAAGATGCCTCAGCGCAAGTGTTAATGTTAGTAAAAGAGCCCAAATTTCCAAAAATATTGCGAAAAACAACAATCTTCCATTATAGAGTGAATGTTTGAGGTGTGTAGAAGGCATTTATTTCATTTTTAGAAATTTTAATTTTTCACATTTTTCCATGAAAAGTGCCAATACCCCCCCTTTGGGTTCTAGGTGAAAATCTCACTCGACACGAATCAAAGAAAAATGATTCCATGGTGTGTATTGTTGTTCATTTTCTTCAAGTAAACAATATAAAACCCAGAATAAATCATTAAAGACAAGAAATGAGCATAAAAGATGCCTCAGCGCAAGTGTTAATGTTAGTAAAAGAGCCCAAATTTCCAAAAATATTGCGAAAAACAACAATCTTCCATTATAGAGTGAATGTTTGAGGTGTATAGAAGGCATTTATTTCATTTTTAGGAATTTTAATTTTTCACATTTTTCCATGAAAAGTGCCAATACCCCCCCCTTTGGGTTCTAGGTGAAAATCTCACTCGACACGAATCAAACAAAAATGATTCCATGGTGTGTATTGTTGTTCATTTTCTTCAAGTAAACAATATAAAACCCAGAATAAATCATTAAAGACAAGAAATGAGCATAAAAGATGCCTCAGCGCAAGTGTTAATGTTAGTAAAAGAGCCCAAATTTCCAAAAATATTGCGAAAAACAACAATCTTCCATTATAGAGTGAATGTTTGAGGTGTATAGAAGGCATTTATTTCATTTTTAGAAATTTTAATTTTTCACATTTTTCCATGAAAAGTGCCAATACCCCCCCTTTGGGTTCTAGGTGAAAATCTCACTCGACACGAATCAAACAAAAATGTTTCGATGGTGTGTATTAATGTTCATTTTCATCAAATAAACAAAATAAAACCCAGAATAAATCATTAAAGACAAGAAATGAACATAAAAGATGCCTCAGCGCAAGTGTTAATGTTAGTAAAAGAGCCCAAATTTCCAAAAATATTGCGAAAAACAACAATCTTCCATTATAGAGTGAATGTTTGAGGTGTATAGAAGGCATTTATTTCATTTTTAGGAATTTCAATTTTTCACATTTTTCCATGAAAAGTGCCAATACCCCCCCCTTTGGGTTCTAGGTGATAATCTCACTCGACACGAATCAAACAAAAATGTTTCCATGGTGTGTATTGTTGTTCATTTTCATCAAATAAACAAAATAAAACCCAGAATAAATCATTAAAGACAAGAAATGAGCATAAAAGATGCCTCAGCGCAAGTGTTAATGTTAGTAAAAGAGCCCAAATTTCCAAAAATATTGCGAAAAACAACAATCTTCCATTATAGATTGAATGTTTGAGGTGTATAGAAGGCATTTATTTCATTTTTAGAAATTTTAATTTTTCACATTTTTCCATGAAAAGTGCCAATACCCCCCCCTTTTGGGTTCTAGGTGAAAATCTCACTCGACACGAATCAAACAAAAATGTTTCGATGGTGTGTATTAATGTTCATTTTCATCAAATAAACAAAATAAAACCCAGAATAAATCATTAAAGACAAGAAATGAGCATAAAAGATGCCTCAGCGCAAGTGTTAATGTTAGTAAAAGAGCCCAAATTTCCAAAAATATTGCGAAAAACAACAATCTTCCATTATAGAGTGAATGTTTGAGGTGTATAGAAGGCATTTATTTCATTTTTAGAAATTTTAATTTTTCACATTTTTCCATGAAAAGTGCCAATACCCCCCCCTTTGGGTTATAGGTGAAAATCTCACTCGACACGAATCAAACAAAAATGTTTCGATGGTGTGTATTAATGTTCATTTTCATCAAATAAACAAAATAAAACCCAGAATAAATCATTAAAGACAAGAAATGAGCATAAAAGATGCCTCAGCGCAAGTGTTAATGTTAGTAAAAGAGCCCAAATTTCCAAAAATATTGCGAAAAACAACAATCTTCCATTATAGAGTGAATGTTTGAGGTGTATAGAAGGCATTTATTTCATTTTTATAAATTTTAATTTTTCACATTTTTCCATGAAAAGTGCCAATACCCCCCCCTTTGGGTTATAGGTGAAAATCTCACTCGACACGAATCAAACAAAAATGTTTCCATGGTGTGTATTGTTGTTCATTTTCATCAAATAAACAAAATAAAACCCAGAATAAATCATTAAAGACAAGAAATGAGCATAAAAGATGCCTCAGCGCAAGTGTTAATGTTAGTAAAAGAGCCCAAATTTCCAAAAATATTGCGAAAAACAACAATCTTCCATTATAGAGTGAATGTTTGAGGTGTATAGAAGGCATTTATTTCATTTTTAGAAATTTTAATTTTTCCCATTTTTCCATGAAAAGTGCCAATACCCCCCCTTTGGGTTATAGGTGAAAATCTCACTCGACACGAATCAAACAAAAATGTTTCCATGGTGTGTATTGTTGTTCATTTTCATCAAATAAACAAAATAAAACCCAGAATAAATCATTAAAGACAAGAAATGAGCATAAAAGAAGCCTCAGCGCAAGTGTTAATGTTAGTAAAAGAGCCCAAATTTCCAAAAATATTGCGAAAAACAACAATCTTCCATTATAGAGTGAATGTTTGAGGTGTATAGAAGGCATTTATTTCATTTTTAGAAATTTTAATTTTTCACATTTTTCCATGAAAAGTGCCAATACCCCCCCTTTGGGTTATAGGTGAAAATCTCACTCGACACGAATCAAACAAAAATGTTTCCATGGTGTGTATTGTTTTTCATTTTCATCAAATAAACAAAATAAAACCCAGAATAAATCATTAAAGACAAGAAATGAGCATAAAAGATGCCTCAGCGCAAGTGTTAATGTTAGTAAAAGAGCCCAAATTTCCAAAAATATTGCGAAAAACAACAATCTTCCATTATAGAGTGAATGTTTGAGGTGTATAGAAGGCATTTATTTCATTTTTAGAAATTTTAATTTTTCACATTTTTCCATGAAAAGTGCCAATACCCCCCCCTTTGGGTTCTAGGTGAAAATCTCACTCGACACGAATCAAAGAAAAATGATTCCATGGTGTGTATTGTTGTTCATTTTCTTCAAGTAAACAATATAAAACCCAGAATAAATCATTAAAGACAAGAAATGAGCATAAAAGATGCCTCAGCGCAAGTGTTAATGTTAGTAAAAGAGCCCAAATTTCCAAAAATATTGCGAAAAACAACAATCTTCCATTATAGAGTGAATGTTTGAGGTGTATAGAAGGCATTTATTTCATTTTTAGGAATTTTAATTTTTCACATTTTTCCATGAAAAGTGCCAATACCCCCCCCTTTGGGTTCTAGGTGAAAATCTCACTCGACACGAATCAAAGAAAAATGATTCCATGGTGTGTATTGTTGTTCATTTTCTTCAAGTAAACAATATAAAACCCAGAATAAATCATTAAAGACAAGAAATGAGCATAAAAGATGCCTCAGCGCAAGTGTTAATGTTAGTAAAAGAGCCCAAATTTCCAAAAATATTGCGAAAAACAACAATCTTCCATTATAGAGTGAATGTTTGAGGTGTATAGAAGGCATTTATTTCATTTTTAGAAATTTTAATTTTTCACATTTTTCCATGAAAAGTGCCAATACCCCCCCCTTTGGGTTCTAGGTGAAAATCTCACTCGACACGAATCAAACAAAAATGTTTCCATGCTGTGTATTGTTGTTCATTTTCATCAAATAAACAAAATAAAACCCAGAATAAATCATTAAAGACAAGAAATGAGCATAAAAGATGCCTCAGCGCAAGTGTTAATGTTAGTAAAAGAGCCCAAATTTCCAAAAATATTGCGAAAAACAACAATCTTCCATTATAGAGTGAATGTTTGAGGTGTATAGAAGGCATTTATTTCATTTTTAGAAATTTTAATTTTTCACATTTTTCCATGAAAAGTGCCAATACCCCCCCCTTTTGGGTTCTAGGTGAAAATCTCACTCGACACGAATCAAACAAAAATGTTTCGATGGTGTGTATTAATGTTCATTTTCATCAAATAAACAAAATAAAACCCAGAATAAATCATTAAAGACAAGAAATGAGCATAAAAGATGCCTCAGCGCAAGTGTTAATGTTAGTAAAAGAGCCCAAATTTCCAAAAATATTGCAAAAAACAACAATCTTTCATTATAGAGTGAATGTTTGAGGTGTATAGAAGGCATTTATTTCATTTTTAGAAATTTTAATTTTTCACATTTTTCCATGAAAAGTGCGAATACCCCCCCCTTTGGGTTATAGGTGAAAATCTAACTCGACACGAATCAAACAAAAATGTTTCCATGGTGTGTATTGTTGTTCATTTTCATCAAATAAACAAAATAAAACCCAGAATAAATCATTAAAGACAAGAAATGAGCATAAAAGATGCCTCAGCGCAAGTGTTAATGTTAGTAAAAGAGCCCAAATTTCCAAAAATATTGCGAAAAACAACAATCTTCCATTATAGAGTGAATGTTTGAGGTGTATAGAAGGCATTTATTTCATTTTTAGAAATTTTAATTTTTCACATTTTTCCATGAAAAGTGCCAATACCCCCCCCTTTGGGTTCTAGGTGAAAATCTCACTCGACACGAATCAAAGAAAAATGATTCCATGGTGTGTATTTTTGTTCATTTTCTTCAAGTAAACAATATAAAACCCAGAATAAATCATTAAAGACAAGAAATGAGCATAAAAGATGCCTCAGCGCAAGTGTTTATGTTAGTAAAAGAGCCCAAATTTCCAAAAATATTGCGAAAAACAACAATCTTCCATTATAGAGTGAATGTTTGAGGTGTATAGAAGGCATTTATTTCATTTTTAGAAATTTTAATTTTTCACATTTTTCCATGAAAAGTGCCAATACCCCCCCCTTTGGGTTCTAGGTGAAAATCTCACTCGACACGAATCAAAGAAAAATGATTTCATGGTGTGTATTGTTGTTCATTTTCTTCAAGTAAACAATTTAAAACCCAGAATAAATCATTAAAGACAAGAAATGAGCATAAAAGATGCCTCAGCGCAAGTGTTAATGTTAGTAAAAGAGCCCAAATTTCCAAAAATATTGCGAAAAACAACAATCTTCCATTATAGAGTGAATGTTTGAGGTGTATAGAAGGCATTTATTTCATTTTTAGAAATTTTAATTTTTCACATTTTTCCATGAAAAGTGCCAATACCCCCCCCTTTGGGTTCTAGGTGAAAATCTCACTCGACACGAATCAAAGAAAAATGTTTCCATGGTGTGTATTGTTGTTTATTTTCTTCAAGTAAACAATTTAAAACCCAGAATAAATCATTAAAGACAAGAAATGAGCATAAAAGATGCCTCAGCGCAAGTGTTAATGTTAGTAAAAGAGCCCAAATTTCCAAAAATATTGCGAAAAACAACAATCTTCCATTATAGAGTGAATGTTTGAGGTGTATAGAAGGCATTTATTTCATTTTTAGAAATTTTAATTTTTCACATTTTTCCATGAAAAGTTCCAATTTCCCCCCCCTTTGGGTTCTAGGTGAAAATCTCACTCGACACGAATCAAACAAAAATGTTTCCATGCTGTGTATTGTTGTTCATTTTCATCAAATAAACAAAATAAAACCCAGAATAAATCATTAAAGACAAGAAATGAGCATAAAAGATGCCTCAGCGCAAGTGTTAATGTTAGTAAAAGAGCCCAAATTTCCAAAAATATTGCGAAAAACAACAATCTTCCATTATAGAGTGAATGTTTGAGGTGTATAGAAGGCATTTATTTCATTTTTAGAAATTTTAATTTTTCACATTTTTCCATGAAAAGTGCCAATACCCCCCCCTTTGGGTTATAGGTGAAAATCTCACTCGACACGAATCAAACAAAAATGTTTCCATGGTGTGTATTGTTGTTCATTTTCATCAAATAAACAAAATAAAACCCAGAATAAATCATTAAAGAGAAGAAATGAGCATAAAAGATGCCTCAGCGCAAGTGTTAATGTTAGTAAAAGAGCCCAAATTTCCAAAAATATTGCGAAAAACAACAATCTTCCATTATAGAGTGAATGTTTGAGGTGTATAGAAGGCATTTATTTCATTTTTAGAAATTTTAATTTTTCACATTTTTCCATGAAAAGTGCCAATACCCCCCCTTTGGGTTATAGGTGAAAATCTCACTCGACACGAATCAAACAAAAATGTTTCCATGGTGTGTATTGTTGTTCATTTTCATCAAATAAACAAAATAAAACCCAGAATAAATCATTAAAGAGAAGAAATGAGCATTAAAGATGCCTCAGCGCAAGTGTTAATGTTAGTAAAAGAGCCCAAATTTCCAAAAATATTGCGAAAAACAACAATCTTCACTTATAGAGTGAATGTTTGAGATGTATAGAAGGCATTTATTTCATTTTAAGAAATTTTTATTTTTCACATTTTTCCATGAAAAGTGCCAATACCCCCCCCTTTGGGTTCTAGGTGAAAATCTCACTCGACACGAATCAAAGAAAAATGATTCCATGATGTGTATTGTTGTTCATTTTCTTCAAGTAAACAATATAAAACCCAGAATAAATCATTAAAGACAAGAAATGAGCATAAAAGATGCCTCAGCGCAAGTGTTAATGTTAGTAAAATAGCCCAAATTTCCAAAAATATTGCGAAAAACAACAATCTTCCATTATAGAGTGAATGTTTGAGGTGTATAGAAGGCATTTATTTCATTTTTAGAAATTTTAATTTTTCACATTTTTCCATGAAAAGTGCCAATACCCCCCCCTTTGGGTTCTAGGTGAAAATCTCACTCGACACGAATCAAACAAAAATGTTTCCATGGTGTGTATTGTTGTTCATTTTCATCAAATAAACAAAATAAAACCCAGAATAAATCATTAAAGACAAGAAATGAGCATAAAAGATGCCTCAGCGCAAGTGTTAATGTTAGTAAAAGAGCCAAAATTTCCAAAAATATTGCGAAAAACAATAATCTTCCATTATAGAGTGAATGTTTGAGGTGTATAGAAGGCATTTATTTCATTTTTAGAAATTTTAATTTTTCACATTTTTCCATGAAAAGTGCCAATACCCCCCCCTTTGGGTTCTAGGTCAAAATCTCACTCGACACAAATCAAACAAAAATGTTTCCATGGTGTGTATTGTTGTTCATTTTCATCAAATAAACAAAATAAAACCCAGAATAAATCATTAAAGACAAGAAATGAGCATTAAAGATGCCTCAGCGCAAGTGTTAATGTTAGTAAAAGAGCCCAAATTTCCAAAAATATTGCGAAAAACAACAATCTTCCATTATAGAGTGAATGTTTGAGGTGTATAGAAGGCATTTATTTCATTTTTAGGAATTTTAATTTTTCACATTTTTCCATGAAAAGTGCCAATACCCCCCCCTTTGGGTTCTAGGTGAAAATCTCACTCGACACGAATCAAACAAAAATGTTTCCATGGTGTGTATTGTTGTTCATTTTCATCAAATAAACAAAATAAAACCCAGAATAAATCATTAAAGACAAGAAATGAGCATTAAAGATGCCTCAGCGCAAGTGTTAATGTTAGTAAAAGAGCCCAAATTTCCAAAAATATTGCGAAAAACAACAATCTTCCATTATAGAGTGAATGTTTGAGGTGTATAGAAGGCATTTATTTCATTTTTAGAAATTTTAATTTTTCACATTTTTCCATGAAAAGTGCCAATCCTTTGGGTTCTAGGTGAAAATCTCACTCGACACGAATCAAACAAAAATGTTTCGATGGTGTGTATTAATGTTCATTTTCATCAAATAAACAAAATAAAACCCAGAATAATTCATTAAAGACAAGAAATGAGCATAAAAGATGCCTCAGCGCAAGTGTTAATGTTAGTAAAAGAGCCCAAATTTCCAAAAATATTGCGAAAAACAACAATCTTCCATTATAGAGTGAATGTTTGAGGTGTATAGAAGGCATTTATTTCATTTTTAGGAAATTTTAAATTTTTTCACATTTTTTCCATGAAAAGTGCCAATACCCCCCCCCCTTTGGGTTATAGGTGAAAATCTCACTCGACACGAATCAAACAAAAATGTTTCCATGGTGTGTATTGTTGTTCATTTTCATCAAATAAACAAAATAAAACCCAGAATAAATCATTAAAGACAAGAAATGAGCATAAAAGATGCCTCAGCGCAAGTGTTAATGTTAGTAAAAGAGCCCAAATTTCCAAAAATATTGCGAAAAACAACAATCTTCCATTATAGAGTGAATGTTTGAGGTGTATAGAAGGCATTTATTTCATTTTTAGAAATTTTAATTTTTCACATTTTTCCATGAAAAGTGCCAATACCCCCCCTTTGGGTTATAGGTGAAAATCTCACTCGACACGAATCAAACAAAAATGTTTCCATGGTGTGTATTGTTGTTCATTTTCATCAAATAAACAAAATAAAACCCAGAATAAATCATTAAAGACAAGAAATGAGCATAAAAGATGCCTCAGCGCAAGTGTTAATGTTAGTAAAAGAGCCCAAATTTCCAAAAATATTGCGAAAAACAACAATCTTCCATTATAGAGTGAATGTTTGAGGTGTATAGAAGGCATTTATTTCATTTTTAGAAATTTTAATTTTTCCCATTTTTCCATGAAAAGTGCCAATACCCCCCCCTTTGGGTTATAGGTGAAAATCTCACTCGACACGAATCAAACAAAAATGTTTCCATGGTGTGTATTGTTGTTCATTTTCATCATCAAATAAACAAAATAAAACCCAGAATAAATCATTAAAGACAAGAAATGAGCATAAAAGATGCCTCAGCGCATGTGTTAATGTTAGTAAAAGAGCCCAAATTTCCAAAAATATTGCGAAAAAACAACAATCTTCCATTATAGAGTGAATTTTTGAGGTGTATAGAAGGCATTTATTTCATTTTTAGAAATTTTAATTTTTCACATTTTTCCATGAAAAGTGCCAATACCCCCCCCCTTTGGGTTCTAGGTGAAAATCTCACTCGACACGATTCAAAACAAAAATGTTTCCATGGTGTGTATTAATGTTCATTTTCATCAAATAAACAAAATAAAACCCAGAATAAATCATTAAAGACAAGAAATGAGCATAAAAAGATGCCTCAGCGCAAGTGTTAATGTTAGTAAAAGAGCCCAAATTTCCAAAAATATTGCGAAAAACAACAATCTTCCATTATAGAGTGAATGTTTGAGGTGTATAGAAGGCATTTATTTCATTTTTAGGAATTTTAATTTTTCACATTTTTCCATGAAAAGTGCCAATACCCCCCCTTTTGGGTTCTAGGTGAAAATCTCACTCGACACGAATCAAACAAAAATGTTTCCATGGTGTGTATTGTTGTTCATTTTCATCAAATAAACAAAATAAAACCCAGAATAAATCATTAAAGACAAGAAATGAGCATAAAAGATGCCTCAGCGCAAGTGTTAATGTTAGTAAAAGAGCCCAAATTTCCAAAAATATTGCAAAAAAACAACAATCTTCCATTATAGAGTGAATGTTTGAGGTGTATAGAAGGCATTTATTTCATTTTTAGAAATTTTACTTTTTCACATTTTTCCATGAAAAGTGCCAATACCCCCCCCTTTGGGTTCTAGGTGAAAATCTCACTCGACACGAATCAAACAAAAATGTTTCGATGGTGTGTATTAATGTTCATTTTCATCAAATAAACAAAATAAAACCCAGAATAAATCATTAAAGAAAAGAAAATGAGCATAAAAGATGCCTCAGCGCAAGTGTTAATGTTAGTAAAAGAGCCCAAATTTCCAAAAATATTGCGAAAAACAACAATCTTCCATTATAGAGTGAATGATTGAGGTGTATAGAAGGCATTTATTTCATTTTTAGAAATTTTAATTTTTCACATTTTTCCATGAAAAGTGCCAATACCCCCCCTTTGGGTTATAGGTGAAAATCTCACTCGACACGAATCAAACAAAAATGTTTCCATGGTGTGTATTGTTGTTCATTTTCATCAAATAAACAAAATAAAACCCAGAATAAATCATTAAAGACAAGAAAAGAGGATAAAAGATGCCTCAGCGCAAGTGTTAATGTTAGTAAAAGAGCCCAAATTTCAAAAAAATATTGCGAAAAACAACAATCTTCCCATTATAGAGTGAATGTTTGAGGTGTATAGAAGGCATTTATTTCATTTTTAGAAATTTTAATTTTTCACATTTTTCCATGAAAAGTGCCAATACCCCCCCTTTGGGTTCTAGGTGAAAATCTCACTCGACACGAATCAAACAAAAATGTTTCGATGGTGTGTATTGTTGTTCATTTTCATCAAATAAACAAAATAAAACCCAGAATAAATCATTAAAGACAAGAAATGAGCATAAAAGATGCCTCAGCGCAAGTGTTAATGTTAGTAAAAGAGCCCAAATTTCCAAAAATATTGCGAAAAAGAACAATCTTCCATTATAGAGTGAATGTTTGAGGTGTATAGAAGGCATTTATTTCATTTTTAGAAATTTTAATTTTTCACATTTTTCCATGAAAAGTGCCAATACCCCCCCCTTTGGGTTCTAGGTGAAAAATCTCACTCGACACGAATCAAACAAAAAATGTTTCGATGGTGTGTATTAATGTTCATTTTCATCAAATAAACAAAATAAAAACCAAGAATAAATCATTAAAGACAAGAAATGAGCATAAAAGATGCCTCAGCGCAAGTGTTAATGTTAGTAAAAGAGCCCAAATTTCCAAAAATATTGCGAAAAACAACAATCTTCCATTATAGAGTGAATGTTTGAGGTGTATAGAAGGCATTTATTTCATTTTTAGGAATTTAATTTTTCACATTTTTCCATGAAAAGTGCCAATACCCCCCCTTTGGGTTCTAGGTGAAAATCTCACTCGACACGAATCAAACAAAAATGTTTCGATGGTGTGTATTAATGTTCATTTTCATCAAATAAACAAAATAAAACCCAGAATAAATCATTAAAGACAAGAAATGAGCATAAAAGATGCCTCAGCGCAAGTGTTAATGTTAGTAAAAGAGCCCAAATTTCCAAAAATATTGCGAAAAACAACAATCTTCCATTATAGAGTGAATGTTTGAGGTGTATAGAAGGCATTTATTTCATTTATAGGAATTTTAATTTTTCACATTTTTCCATGAAAAGTGCCGATACCCCCCCCCTTTGGGTTCTAGGTGAAAATCTCACTCCACACGAATCAAACAAAAATGTTTCCATTGTGTGTATTGTTGTTCATTTTCATCAAATAAACAAAATAAAACCAAGAATAATTCATTAAAGACAAGAAATGAGCATAAAAGATGCCTCAGCGCAAGTGTTAATGTTAGTAAAAGAGCCCAAATTTCCAAAAATATTGCGAAAAAACACAATCTTCCATTATAGAGTGAATGTTTGAGGTGTATAGAAGGCATTTATTTCATTTTAGAAATTTTAATTTTTCCCATTTTTCCATGAAAAGTGCCAATACCCCCCCCTTTGGGTTCTAGGTGAAAATCTCAATCGACACGAATCAAACAAAAATGTTTCCATGGTGTGTATTGTTGTTCATTTTCATCAAATAAACAAAATAAAACCCAGAATAAATCATTAAAGACAAGAAATGAGCATAAAAGATGCCTCAGCGCAAGTGTTAATGTTAGTAAAAGAGCCCAAATTTCCAAAAATATTGCGAAAAAACAACAATCTTCCATTATAGAGTGAATGTTTGAGGTGTATAGAAGGCATTTATTTCATTTTTAGAAATTTTAATTTTTCACATTTTTTCCATGAAAAGTGCCAATACCCCCCCCTTGTGGTTCTAGGTGAAAAACCTCACTCGACGCGAATCAAACAAAAATGTTTCCATGGTGTGTATTGTTGTTCATTTTCATAAAATAAACAAAATAAAACCCAGAATAAATCATTAAAGACAAGAAATGCGCATAAAAGATGCCTCAGCGCAAGTGTTAATGTTAGGAAAAGAGCCCAAATTTCCAAAAATATTGCAAAAAACAACAATCTTCCATTATAGAGTGAATGTTTGAGGTGTATAGAAGGCATTTATTTCATTTTTAGAAATTTTAATTTTTCACATTTTTCAATGAAAAGTGCCAATACCCCCCCCCTTTGGGTTATAGGTGAAAATCTCACTCGACACGAATCAAACAAAAATGTTTCCATGGTGTGTATTGTTGTTCATTTTCATCAAATAAACAAAATAAAACCCAGAATAAATCATAAAAGACAAGAAATGAGCATAAAAGATGCCTCAGCGCAAGTGTTAATGTTAGTAAAAGAGCCCAAATTTCCAAAAATATTGCAAAAAACAACAATCTTCCATTAAAGAGTGAATGTTTGAGGTGTATAGAAGGCATTTATTTCATTTTTAGAAATTTTAATTTTTCACATTTTTCCATGAAAAGTGCCAATACCCTTTGGGTTCTAGGTGAAAATCTCACTCGACACGAATCAAACAAAAATGTTTCGATGGTGTGTATTAATGTTCATTTTCATCAAATAAACAAAATAAAACCCAGAATAAATCATTAAAGACAAGAAATGAGCATAAAAGATGCCTCAGCGCAAGTGTTAATGTTAGTAAAAGAGCCCAAATTTCCAAAAATATTGCGAAAAACAACAATCTTCCATTATAGAGTGAATGTTTGAGGTGTATAGAAGGCATTTATTTCATTTTTAGAAATTTTAATTTTTCACATTTTTCCATGAAAAGTGCCAATACCCCCCCTTTGGGTTATAGGTGAAAATCTCACTCGACACGAATCAAACAAAAATGTTTCCATGGTGTGTATTGTTGTTCATTTTCATCAAATAAACAAAATAAAACCCAGAATAAATCATTAAAGACAAGAAATGAGCATAAAAGATGCCTCAGCGCAAGTGTTAATGTTAGTAAAAGAGCCCAAATTTCCAAAAATATTGCGAAAAACAACAATCTTCCATTATAAAGTGAATGTTTGAGGTGTATAGAAGGCATTTATTTCATTTTTAGAAATTTTAATTTTTCACATTTTTCCATGAAAAGTGCCAATACCCCCCCCTTTTGGGTTCTAGGTGAAAATCTCACTCGACACGAATCAAACAAAAATGTTTCGATGGTGTGTATTAAAGTTCATTTTCATTAAATAAACAAAATAAAACCCAGAATAAATCATTAAAGACAAGAAATGAGCATAAAAGATGCCTCAGCGCAAGTGTTAATGTTAGTAAAAGAGCCCAAATTTCCAAAAATATTGCGAAAAACAACAATCTTCCATCATAGAGTGAATGTTTGAGGTGTATAGAAGGCATTTATTTCATTTTTAGAAATTTTAATTTTTCACATTTTTCCATGAAAAGTGCCAATACCCCCCCCTTTGGGTTCTAGGTGAAAATCTCACTCGACACGAATCAAACAAAAATGTTTCGATGGTGTGTATTAATGTTCATTTTCATCAAATAAACAAAATAAAACCCAGAATATATCATTAAAGACAAGAAATGAGCATAAAAGATGCCTCAGCGCAAGTGTTAATGTTAGTAAAAGAGCCCAAATTTCCAAAAATATTGCGAAAAAACAACAATCTTCCATTATAGAGTGAATGTTTGAGGTGTATAGAAGGCATTTATTTCATTTTTAGGAATTTTAATTTTTCACATTTTTCCATGAAAAGTGCCAATACCCCCCCTTTGGGTTCTAGGTGAAAATCTCACTCGACACGAATCAAACAAAAATGTTTCGATGGTGTGTATTAATGTTCATTTTCATCAAATAAACAAAATAAAACCCAGAATAAATCATTAAAGACAAGAAATGAGCATAAAAGATGCCTCAGCGCAAGTGTTAATGTTAGTAAAAGAGCCCAAATTTCCAAAAATATTGCGAAAAACAACAATCTTCCATTATAGAGTGAATGTTTGAGGTGTATAGAAGGCATTTATTTCATTTTTAGGAATTTTAATTTTTCACATTTTTCCATGAAAAGTGCCAATACCCCCCCCTTTGGGTTCTAGGTGAAAATCTCACTCGACACGAATGACAAAAATGTTTTCATTGTGTGTATTGTTGTTCATTTTCATCAAATAAACAAAATAAAACCAAGAATAATTCATTAAAGACAAGAAATGAGCATAAAAGATGCCTCAGCGCAAGTGTTAATGTTAGTAAAAGAGCCCAAATTTCCAAAAATATTGCAAAAAACAACAAACTTCCATTATAGAGTGAATGTTTGAGGTGTATAGAAGGCATTTATTTCATTTTTAGAAATTTTAATTTTTCACATTTTTCCATGAAAAGTGCCAATACCCCCCCCTTTGGGTTCTAGGTGAAAATCTCACTCGACACGAATCAAACAAAAATGTTTCGATGGTGTGTATTAAAGTTCATTTTCATCAAATAAACAAAATAAAACCCAGAATAAATCATTAAAGACAAGAAATGAGCATAAAAGATGCCTCAGCGCAAGTGTTAATGTTAGTAAAAGAGCCCAAATTTCCAAAAATATTGCGAAAAACAACAATCTTCCATTATAGAGTGAATGTTTGATGTGTATAGAAGGCATTTATTTCATTTTTAGAAATTTTAATTTTTCACATTTTTCCATGAAAAGTGCCAATCCTTTGGGTTCTAGGTGAAAATCTCACTCGACACGAATCAAACAAAAATGTTTCGATGGTGTGTATTAATGTTCATTTTCATCAAATAAACAAAATAAAACCCAGAATAATTCATTAAAGACAAGAAATGAGCATAAAAGATGCCTCAGCGCAAGTGTTAATGTTAGTAAAAGAGCCCAAATTTCCAAAAATATTGCAAAAAAACAACAATCTTCCATTATAGAGTGAATGTTTGAGGTGTATAGAAGGCATTTATTTCATTTTTAGAAATTTTAATTTTTCACATTTTTCCATGAAAAGTGCCAATACCCCCCCCTTTGGGTTCTAGGTGAAAATCTCACTCGACACGAATCAAACAAAAATGTTTCGATGGTGTGTATTAATGTTCATTTTCATCAAATAAACAAAATAAAACCCAGAATAAATCATTAAAGACAAGAAATGAGCATAAAAGATGCCTCAGCGCAAGTGTCAATGTTAGTAAAAGAGCCCAAATTTCCAAAAATATTGCGAAAAACAACAATCTTCCATTATAGAGTGAATGATTGAGGTGTATAGAAGGCATTTATTTCATTTTTAGAAATTTTAATTTTTCACATTTTTCCATGAAAAGTGCCAATACCCCCCCTTTGGGTTATAGGTGAAAATCTCACTCGACACGAATCAAACAAAAATGTTTCCATGGTGTGTATTGTTGTTCATTTTCATCAAATAAACAAAATAAAACCCAGAATAAATCATTAAAGACAAGAAAAGAGGATAAAAGATGCCTCAGCGCAAGTGTTAATGTTAGTAAAAGAGCCCAAATTTTCAAAAATATTGCGAAAAACAACAATCTTCCATTATAGAGTGAATGTTTGAGGTGTATAGAAGGCATTTATTTCATTTTTAGAAATTTTAATTTTTCACATTTTTCCATGAAAAGTGCCAATACCCCCCCTTTGGGTTCTAGGTGAAAATCTCACTCGACACGAATCAAACAAAAATGTTTCGATGGTGTGTATTGTTGTTCATTTTCATCAAATAAACAAAATAAAACCCAGAATAAATCATTAAAGACAAGAAATGAGCATAAAAGATGCCTCAGCGCAAGTGTTAATGTTAGTAAAAGAGCCCAAATTTCCAAAAATATTGCGAAAAAGAACAATCTTCCATTATAGAGTGAATGTTTGAGGTGTATAGAAGGCATTTATTTCATTTTTAGAAATTTTAATTTTTCACATTTTTCCATGAAAAGTGCCAATACCCCCCCCTTTGGGTTCTAGGTGAAAATCTCACTCGACACGAATCAAACAAAAATGTTTCGATGGTGTGTATTAATGTTCATTTTCATCAAATAAACAAAATAAAACCAAGAATAAATCATTAAAGACAAGAAATGAGCATAAAAGATGCCTCAGCGCAAGTGTTAATGTTAGTAAAAGAGCCCAAATTTCCAAAAATATTGCGAAAAACAACAATCTTCCATTATAGAGTGAATGTTTGAGGTGTATAGAAGGCATTTATTTCATTTTTAGGAATTTTAATTTTTCACATTTTTCCATGAAAAGTGCCAATACCCCCCCTTTGGGTTCTAGGTGAAAATCTCACTCGACACGAATCAAACAAAAATGTTTCGATGGTGTGTATTAATGTTCATTTTCATCAAATAAACAAAATAAAACCCAGAATAAATCATTAAAGACAAGAAATGAGCATAAAAGATGCCTCAGCGCAAGTGTTAATGTTAGTAAAAGAGCCCAAATTTCCAAAAATATTGCGAAAAACAACAATCTTCCATTATAGAGTGAATGTTTGAGGTGTATAGAAGGCATATATTTCATTTATAGGAATTTTAATTTTTCACATTTTTCCATGAAAAGTGCCGATACCCCCCCCCTTTGGGTTCTAGGTGAAAATCTCACTCCACACGAATCAAACAAAAATGTTTCCATTGTGTGTATTGTTGTTCATTTTCATCAAATAAACAAAATAAAACCAAGAATAATTCATTAAAGACAAGAAATGAGCATAAAAGATGCCTCAGCGCAAGTGTTAATGTTAGTAAAAGAGCCCAAATTTCCAAAAATATTGCGAAAAACAACAATCTTCCATTATAGAGTGAATGTTTGAGGTGTATAGAAGGCATTTATTTCATTTTAAGAAATTTTAATTTTTCACATTTTTCCATGAAAAGTGCCAATACCCCCCCCTTTGGGTTCTAGGTGAAAATCTCAATCGACACGAATCAAACAAAAATGTTTCCATGGTGTGTATTGTTGTTCATTTTCATCAAATAAACAAAATAAAACCCAGAATAAATCATTAAAGACAAGAAATGAGCATAAAAGATGCCTCAGCGCAAGTGTTAATGTTAGTAAAAGAGCCCAAATTTCCAAAAATATTGCGAAAAACAACAATCTTCCATTATAGAGTGAATGTTTGAGGTGTATAGAAGGCATTTATTTCATTTTTAGAAATTTTAATTTTTCACATTTTTCCATGAAAAGTGCCAATACCCCCCCCTTGTGGTTCTAGGTGAAAACCTCACTCGACGCGAATCAAACAAAAATGTTTCCATGGTGTGTATTGTTGTTCATTTTCATAAAATAAACAAAATAAAACCCAGAATAAATCATTAAAGACAAGAAATGAGCATAAAAGATGCCTCAGCGCAAGTGTTAATGTTAGGAAAAGAGCCCAAATTTCCAAAAATATTGCGAAAAACAACAATCTTCCATTATAGAGTGAATGTTTGAGGTGTATAGAAGGCATTTATTTCATTTTTAGAAATTTTAATTTTTCACATTTTTCCATGAAAAGTGCCAATACCCCCCCTTTGGGTTCTAGGTGAAAATCTCACTCGACACGAATCAAACAAAAATGTTTCCATGGTGTGTATTGTTGTTCATTTTCATCAAATAAACAAAATAAAACCCAGAATAAATCATTAAAGACAAGAAATGAGCATAAAAGATGCCTCAGCGCAAGTGTTAATGTTAGTAAAAGAGCCCAAATTTCCAAAAATATTGCGAAAAAACAACAATCTTCCATTATAGAGTGAATGTTTGAGGTGTATAGAAGGCATTTATTTCATTTTTAGAAATTTTAATTTTTCACATTTTTCCATGAAAAGTGCCAATACCCCCCCCCTTGTGGTTCTAGGTGAAAACCTCACTCGACGCGAATCAAACAAAAATGTTTCCATGGTGTGTATTGTTGTTCATTTTCATAAAATAAACAAAATAAAACCCAGAATAAATCATTAAAGACAAGAAATGAGCATAAAAGATGCCTCAGCGCAAGTGTTAATGTTAGTAAAAGAGCCCAAATTTCCAAAAATATTGCGAAAAACAACAATCTTCCATTATAGAGTGAATGTTTGAGGTGTATAGAAGGCATTTATTTCATTTTTAGAAATTTTAATTTTTCACATTTTTCCATGAAAAGTGCCAATACCCCCCCCTTTGGGTTCTAGGTCAAAATCTCACTCGACACAAATCAAACAAAAATGTTTCCATGGTGTGTATTGTTGTTCATTTTCATCAAATAAACAAAATAAAACCCAGAATAAATCATTAAAGACAAGAAATGAGCATAAAAGATGCCTCAGCGCAAGTGTTAATGTTAGTAAAAGAGCCCAAATTTCCAAAAATATTGCGAAAAACAACAATCTTCCATTATAGAGTGAATGTTTGAGGTGTATAGAAGGCATTTATTTCATTTTTAGAAATTTTAATTTTTCACATTTTTCCATGAAAAGTGCCAATACCCCCCCCTTTTGGGTTCTAGGTGAAAATCTCACTCGACACGAATCAAACAAAAATGTTTCGATGGTGTGTATTAAAGTTCATTTTCATTAAATAAACAAAATAAAACCCAGAATAAATCATTAAAGACAAGAAATGAGCATAAAAGATGCCTCAGCGCAAGTGTTAATGTTAGTAAAAGAGCCCAAATTTCCAAAAATATTGCGAAAAACAACAATCTTCCATCATAGAGTGAATGTTTGAGGTGTATAGAAGGCATTTATTTCATTTTTAGAAATTTTAATTTTTCACATTTTTCCATGAAAAGTGCCAATACCCCCCCCTTTGGGTTCTAGGTGAAAATCTCACTCGACACGAATCAAACAAAAATGTTTCGATGGTGTGTATTAATGTTCATTTTCATCAAATAAACAAAATAAAACCCAGAATAATTCATTAAAGACAAGAAATGAGCATAAAAGATGCCTCAGCGCAAGTGTTAATGTTAGTAAAAGAGCCCAAATTTCCAAAAATATTGCGAAAAACAACAATCTTCCATTATAGAGTGAATGTTTGAGGTGTATAGAAGGCATTTATTTCATTTTTAGGAATTTTAATTTTTCACATTTTTCCATGAAAAGTGCCAATACCCCCCCTTTGGGTTCTAGGTGAAAATCTCACTCGACACGAATCAAACAAAAATGTTTCGATGGTGTGTATTAATGTTCATTTTCATCAAATAAACAAAATAAAACCCAGAATAAATCATTAAAGACAAGAAATGAGCATAAAAGATGCCTCAGCGCAAGTGTTAATGTTAGTAAAAGAGCCCAAATTTCCAAAAATATTGCGAAAAACAACAATCTTCCATTATAGAGTGAATGTTTGAGGTGTATAGAAGGCATTTATTTCATTTTTAGGAATTTTAATTTTTCACATTTTTCCATGAAAAGTGCCAATACCCCCCCCTTTGGGTTCTAGGTGAAAATCTCACTCGACACGAATGACAAAAATGTTTTCATTGTGTGTATTGTTGTTCATTTTCATCAAATAAACAAAATAAAACCAAGAATAATTCATTAAAGACAAGAAATGAGCATAAAAGATGCCTCAGCGCAAGTGTTAATGTTAGTAAAAGAGCCCAAATTTCCAAAAATATTGCAAAAAACAACAATCTTCCATTATAGAGTGAATGTTTGAGGTGTATAGAAGGCATTTATTTCATTTTTAGAAATTTTAATTTTTCACATTTTTCCATGAAAAGTGCCAATACCCCCCCCTTTGGGTTCTAGGTGAAAATCTCACTCGACACGAATCAAACAAAAATGTTTCGATGGTGTGTATTAAAGTTCATTTTCATCAAATAAACAAAATAAAACCCAGAATAAATCATTAAAGACAAGAAATGAGCATAAAAGATGCCTCAGCGCAAGTGTTAATGTTAGTAAAAGAGCCCAAATTTCCAAAAATATTGCGAAAAACAACAATCTTCCATTATAGAGTGAATGTTTGATGTGTATAGAAGGCATTTATTTCATTTTTAGAAATTTTAATTTTTCACATTTTTCCATGAAAAGTGCCAATCCTTTGGGTTCTAGGTGAAAATCTCACTCGACACGAATCAAACAAAAATGTTTCGATGGTGTGTATTAATGTTCATTTTCATCAAATAAACAAAATAAAACCCAGAATAATTCATTAAAGACAAGAAATGAGCATAAAAGATGCCTCAGCGCAAGTGTTAATGTTAGTAAAAGAGCCCAAATTTCCAAAAATATTGCAAAAAACAACAATCTTCCATTATAGAGTGAATGTTTGAGGTGTATAGAAGGCATTTATTTCATTTTTAGAAATTTTAATTTTTCACATTTTTCCATGAAAAGTGCCAATACCCCCCCCTTTGGGTTCTAGGTGAAAATCTCACTCGACACGAATCAAACAAAAATGTTTCGATGGTGTGTATTAATGTTCATTTTCATCAAATAAACAAAATAAAACCCAGAATAAATCATTAAAGACAAGAAATGAGCATAAAAGATGCCTCAGCGCAAGTGTTAATGTTAGTAAAAGAGCCCAAATTTCCAAAAATATTGCGAAAAACAACAATCTTCCATTATAGAGTGAATGATTGAGGTGTATAGAAGGCATTTATTTCATTTTTAGAAATTTTAATTTTTCACATTTTTCCATGAAAAGTGCCAATACCCCCCCTTTGGGTTATAGGTGAAAATCTCACTCGACACGAATCAAACAAAAATGTTTCCATGGTGTGTATTGTTGTTCATTTTCATCAAATAAACAAAATAAAACCCAGAATAAATCATTAAAGACAAGAAAAGAGGATAAAAGATGCCTCAGCGCAAGTGTTAATGTTAGTAAAAGAGCCCAAATTTCAAAAAATATTGCGAAAAACAACAATCTTCCATTATAGAGTGAATGTTTGAGGTGTATAGAAGGCATTTATTTCATTTTTAGGAATTTTAATTTTTCACATTTTTCCATGAAAAGTGCCAATACCCCCCCCTTTGGGTTCTAGGTGAAAATCTCACTCGACACGAATCAAAGAAAAATGATTCCATGGTGTGTATTGTTGTTCATTTTCTTCAAGTAAACAATATAAAACCCAGAATAAATCATTAAAGACAAGAAATGAGCATAAAAGATGCCTCAGCGCAAGTGTTAATGTTAGTAAAAGAGCCCAAATTTCCAAAAATATTGCGAAAAACAACAATCTTCCATTATAGAGTGAATGTTTGAGGTGTATAGAAGGCATTTATTTCATTTTTAGAAATTTTAATTTTTCACATTTTTCCATGAAAAGTGCCAATACCCCCCCCTTTGGGTTCTAGGTGAAAATCTCACTCGACACGAATCAAACAAAAATGTTTCGATGGTGTGTATTAATGTTCATTTTCATCAAATAAACAAAATAAAACCAAGAATAAATCATTAAAGACAAGAAATGAGCATAAAAGATGCCTCAGCGCAAGTGTTAATGTTAGTAAAAGAGCCCAAATTTCCAAAAATATTGCGAAAAACAACAATCTTCCATTATAGAGTGAATGTTTGAGGTGTATAGAAGGCATTTATTTCATTTTTAGGAATTTTAATTTTTCACATTTTTCCATGAAAAGTGCCAATACCCCCCCTTTGGGTTCTAGGTGAAAATCTCACTCGACACGAATCAAACAAAAATGTTTCGATGGTGTGTATTAATGTTCATTTTCATCAAATAAACAAAATAAAACCCAGAATAAATCATTAAAGACAAGAAATGAGCATAAAAGATGCCTCAGCGCAAGTGTTAATGTTAGTAAAAGAGCCCAAATTTCCAAAAATATTGCGAAAAACAACAATCTTCCATTATAGAGTGAATGTTTGAGGTGTATAGAAGGCATTTATTTCATTTATAGGAATTTTAATTTTTCACATTTTTCCATGAAAAGTGCCGATACCCCCCCCTTTGGGTTCTAGGTGAAAATCTCACTCCACACGAATCAAACAAAAATGTTTCCATTGTGTGTATTGTTGTTCATTTTCATCAAATAAACAAAATAAAACCAAGAATAATTCATTAAAGACAAGAAATGAGCATAAAAGATGCCTCAGCGCAAGTGTTAATGTTAGTAAAAGAGCCCAAATTTCCAAAAATATTGCGAAAAACAACAATCTTTCATTATAGAGTGAATGTTTGAGGTGTATAGAAGGCATTTATTTTATTTTAAGAAATTTTAATTTTTCACATTTTTCCATGAAAAGTGCCAATACCCCCCCCTTTGGGTTCTAGGTGAAAATCTCAATCGACACGAATCAAACAAAAATGTTTCCATGGTGTGTATTGTTGTTCATTTTCATCAAATAAACAAAATAAAACCCAGAATAAATCATTAAAGACAAGAAATGAGCATAAAAGATGCCTCAGCGCAAGTGTTAATGTTAGTAAAAGAGCCCAAATTTCCAAAAATATTGCGAAAAACAACAATCTTCCATTATAGAGTGAATGTTTGAGGTGTATAGAAGTCATTTATTTCATTTTTAGAAATTTTAATTTTTCACATTTTTCCATGAAAAGTGCCAATACCCCCCCCTTGTGGTTCTAGGTGAAAACCTCACTCGACGCGAATCAAACAAAAATGTTTCCATGGTGTGTATTGTTGTTCATTTTCATAAAATAAACAAAATAAAACCCAGAATAAATCATTAAAGACAAGAAATGAGCATAAAAGATGCCTCAGCGCAAGTGTTAATGTTAGGAAAAGAGCCCAAATTTCCAAAAATATTGCAAAAAACAACAATCTTCCATTATAGAGTGAATGTTTGAGGTGTATAGAAGGCATTTATTTCATTTTTAGAAATTTTAATTTTTCACATTTTTCCATGAAAAGTGCCAATACCCCCCCCTTTGGGTTATAGGTGAAAATCTCACTCGACACGAATCAAACAAAAATGTTTCCATGGTGTGTATTGTTGTTCATTTTCATCAAATAAACAAAATAAAACCCAGAATAAATCATTAAAGACAAGAAATGAGCATAAAAGATGCCTCAGCGCAAGTGTTAATGTTAGTAAAAGAGCCCAAATTTCCAAAAATATTGCAAAAAACAACAATCTTCCATTAAAGAGTGAATGTTTGAGGTGTATAGAAGGCATTTATTTCATTTTTAGAAATTTTAATTTTTCACATTTTTCCATGAAAAGTGCCAATACCCCCCCCCTTTGGGTTCTAGGTGAAAATCTCACTCGACACGAATCAAACAAAAATGTTTCGATGGTGTGTATTAATGTTCATTTTCATCAAATAAACAAAATAAAACCCAGAATAAATCATTAAAGACAAGAAATGAGCATAAAAGATGCCTCAGCGCAAGTGTTAATGTTAGTAAAAGAGCCCAAATTTCCAAAAATATTGCGAAAAACAACAATCTTCCATTATAGAGTGAATGTTTGAGGTGTATAGAAGGCATTTATTTCATTTTTAGAAATTTTAATTTTTCACATTTTTCCATGAAAAGTGCCAATACCCCCCCCTTTGGGTTCTAGGTCAAAATCTTACTCGACACAAATCAAACAAAAATGTTTCCATGGTGTGTATTGTTGTTCATTTTCATCAAATAAACAAAATAAAACCCAGAATAAATCATTAAAGACAAGAAATGAGCATAAAAGATGCCTCAGCGCAAGTGTTAATGTTAGTAAAAGAGCCCAAATTTCCAAAAATATTGCGAAAAACAACAATCTTCCATTATAGAGTGAATGTTTGAGGTGTATAGAAGGCATTTATTTCATTTTTAGAAATTTTAATTTTTCACATTTTTCCATGAAAAGTGCCAATACCCCCCCCTTTTGGGTTCTAGGTGAAAATCTCACTCGACACGAATCAAACAAAAATGTTTCGATGGTGTGTATTAAAGTTCATTTTCATTAAATAAACAAAATAAAACCCAGAATAAATCATTAAAGACAAGAAATGAGCATAAAAGATGCCTCAGCGCAAGTGTTAATGTTAGTAAAAGAGCCCAAATTTCCAAAAATATTGCGAAAAACAACAATCTTCCATCATAGAGTGAATGTTTGAGGTGTATAGAAGGCATTTATTTCATTTTTAGAAATTTTAATTTTTCACATTTTTCCATGAAAAGTGCCAATACCCCCCCCCTTTCGGTTCTAGGTGAAAATCTCACTCGACACGAATCAAACAAAAATGTTTCGATGGTGTGTATTAATGTTCATTTTCATCAAATAAACAAAATAAAACCCAGAATAATTCATTAAAGACAAGAAATGAGCATAAAAGATGCCTCAGCGCAAGTGTTAATGTTAGTAAAAGAGCCCAAATTTCCAAAAATATTGCGAAAAACAACAATCTTCCATTATAGAGTGAATGTTTGAGGTGTATAGAAGGCATTTATTTCATTTTTAGGAATTTTAATTTTTCACATTTTTCCATGAAAAGTGCCAATACCCCCCCTTTGGGTTCTAGGTGAAAATCTCACTCGACACGAATCAAACAAAAATGTTTCGATGGTGTGTATTAATGTTCATTTTCATCAAATAAACAAAATAAAACCCAGAATAAATCATTAAAGACAAGAAATGAGCATAAAAGATGCCTCAGCGCAAGTGTTAATGTTAGTAAAAGAGCCCAAATTTCCAAAAATATTGCGAAAAACAACAATCTTCCATTATAGAGTGAATGTTTGAGGTGTATAGAAGGCATTTATTTCATTTTTAGAAATTTTAATTTTTCACATTTTTCCATGAAAAGTGCCAATACCCCCCCCTTTGGGTTCTAGGTGAAAATCTCACTCGACACGAATCAAACAAAAATGTTTCCATGGTGTGTATTGTTGTTCATTTTCATCCAATAAACAAAATAAAACCCAGAATAAATCATTAAAGACAAGAAATGAGCATAAAAGATGCCTCAGCGCAAGTGTTAATGTTAGTAAAAGAGCCCAAATTTCCAAAAATATTGCGAAAAACAACAATCTTCCATTATAGAGTGAATGTTTGAGGTGTATAGAAGGCATTTATTTCATTTTTAGAAATTTTAATTTTCACATTTTTCCATGAAAAGTGCCAATCCTTTGGGTTCTAGGTGAAAATCTCACTCGACACGAATCAAACAAAAATGTTTCGATGGTGTGTATTAATGTTCATTTTCATCAAATAAACAAAATAAAACCCAGAATAATTCATTAAAGACAAGAAATGAGCATAAAAGATGCCTCAGCGCAAGTGTTAATGTTAGTAAAAGAGCCCAAATTTCCAAAAATATTGCGAAAAACAACAATCTTCCATTATAGAGTGAATGTTTGAGGTGTATAGAAGGCATTTATTTCATTTTTAGGAATTTTAATTTTTCACATTTTTCCATGAAAAGTGCCAATACCCCCCTTTGGGTTCTAGGTGAAAATCTCACTCGTCACGAATCAAACAAAAATGTTTCGATGGTGTGTATTAATGTTCATTTTCATCAAATAAACAAAATAAAACCCAGAATAATCATTAAAGACAAGAAATGAGCATAAAAGATGCCTCAGCGCAAGTGTTAATGTTAGTAAAAGAGCCCAAATTTCCAAAAATATTGCGAAAAACAACAATCTTCCATTATAGAGTGAATGTTTGAGGTGTATAGAAGGCATTTATTTCATTTTTAGGAATTTTAATTTTTTACATTTTTCCATGAAAAGTGCCAATACCCCCCCCTTTGGGTTCTAGGTGAAAATCTCACTCGACACGAATCAAACAAAAATGTTTTCATTGTGTGTATTGTTGTTCATTTTCATCAAATAAACAAAATAAAACCAAGAATAATTCATTAAGACAAGAAATGAGCATAAAAGATGCCTCAGCGCAAGTGTTAATGTTAGTAAAGAGCCCAAATTTCCAAAAATATTGCAAAAAACAACAATCTTCCATTATAGAGTGAATGTTTGAGGTGTATAGAAGGCATTTATTTCATTTTTAGAAATTTTAATTTTTCACATTTTTCCATGAAAAGTGCCAATACCCCCCCCTTTGGGTTCTAGGTGAAAATCTCACTCGACACGAATCAAACAAAAATGTTTCCATGGTGTGTATTGTTGTTCATTTTCATCAAATAAACAAAATAAAACCCAGAATAAATCATTAAAGACAAGAAATGAGCATAAAAGATGCCTCAGCGCAAGTGTTAATGTTAGTAAATGAGCCCAAATTTCCAAAAATATTGCGAAAAACAACAATCTTTTATTATAGAGTGAATGTTTGAGGTGTATAGAAGGCATTTATTTCATTTTAGAAATTTTAATTTTTCACATTTTTCCATGAAAAGTGCCAATACCCCCCCCTTTGGGTTATAGGTGAAAATCTCACTCGACACGAATCAAACAAAAATGTTTCCATGGTGTGTATTGTTGTTCATTTTCATCAAATAAACAAAATAAAACCCAGAATAAATCATTAAAGACAAGAAATGAGCATAAAAGATGCCTCAGCGCAAGTGTTAATGTTAGTAAAAGAGCCCAAATTTCCAAAAATATTGCGAAAAACAACAATCTTCCATTATAGAGTGAATGTTTGAGGTGTATAGAAGGCATTTATTTCATTTTTAGAAATTTTAATTTTTCACATTTTTCCATGAAAAGTGCCAATACCCCCCCCTTTGGGTTCTAGGTGAAAATCTCACTCGACACGAATCAAACAAAAATGTTTCCATGGTATGTATTGTTGTTCATTTTCATCAAATAAACAAAATAAAACCCAGAATAAATCATTAAAGACAAGAAATAAGCATAAAAGATGCCTCAGCGCAAGGGTTAATGTTAGTAAAAGAGCCCAAATTTCCAAAAATATTGCGAAAAACAACAATCTTCCATTATAGAGTGAATGTTTGAGGTGTATAGAAGGCATTTATTTCATTTTTAGAAATTTTAATTTTTCACATTTTTCCATGAAAAGTGCCAATACCCCCCCCTTTGGGTTATAGGTGAAAATCTCACTCGACACGAATCAAACAAAAATGTTTCCATGGTGTGTATTGTTGTTCATTTTCATCAAATAAACAAAATAAAACCCAGAATAAATCATTAAAGACAAGAAATGAGCATAAAAGATGCCTCAGCGCAAGTGTTAATGTTAGTAAAAGAGCCCAAATTTCCAAAAATATTGCGAAAAACAACAATCTTCCATTATAGAGTGAATGTTTGAGGTGTATAGAAGGCATTTATTTCATTTTTAGAAATTTTAATTTTTCACATTTTTCCATGAAAAGTGCCATTACCCCCCCCTTGTGGTTCTAGGTGAAAACCTCCCTCGACGCGAATCAAACAAAAATGTTTCCATGGTGTGTATTGTTGTTCATTTTCATCAAATAAACAAAATAAAACCAGAATAAATCATTAAAGACAAGAAATGAGCATAAAAGATGCCTCAGCGCAAGTGTTAATGTTAGTAAAAGAGCCCAAATTTTCAAAAATATTGCGAAAAACAACAATCTTCCATTATAGAGTGAATGTTTGAGGTGTATAGAAGGCATTTATTTCATTTTTAGAAATTTTAATTTTTCAATTTTTTCCATGAAAAGTGCCAATACCCCCCCCTTTGGGTTCTAGGTGAAAATCTCACTCGACACGAATCAAACAAAAATGTTTCCATGGTGTGTATTGTTGTTCATTTTCATCAAATAAACAAAATAAAACCCAGAATAAAACATTAAAGACAAGAAATGAGCATAGAAGATGCCTCAGCGCAAGTGTTAATGTTAGTAAAAGAGCCCAAATTTCCAAAAAATATTGCGAAAAACAACAATCTTCCATTATAGAGTGAATGTTTGAGGTGTATAGAAGGCATTTATTTCATTTTAGGAATTTTAATTTTTCACATTTTTCCATGAAAAGTGCCAATACCCCCTTTGGGTTCTAGGTGAAAATCTCACTCGTCACGAATCAAACAAAAATGTTTCGATGGTGTGTATTAATGTTCATTTTCATCAAATAAACAAAATAAAACCCAGAATAAATCATTAAAGACAAGAAATGAGCATAAAAGATACCTCAGCGCAAGTGTTAATGTTAGTAAAAGAGCCCAAATTTCCAAAAATATTGCGAAAAACAACAATCTTCCATTATAGAGTGAATGTTTGAGGTGTATAGAAGGCATTTATTTCATTTTTAGGAATTTTAATTTTTTACATTTTTCCATGAAAAGTGCCAATACCCCCCCCCTTTGGGTTCTAGGTGAAAATCTCACTCGACACGAATCAAACAAAAATGTTTTCATTGTGTGTATTGTTGTTCATTTTCATCAAATAACAAAATAAAACCAAGAATAATTCATTAAAGACAAGAAATGAGCATAAAAGATGCCTCAGCGCAAGTGTTAATGTTAGTAAAAGAGCCCAAATTTCCAAAATATTGCAAAAAACAACAATCTTCCATTATAGAGTGAATGTTTGAGGTGTATAGAAGGCATTTATTTCATTTTTAGAAATTTTAATTTTTCACATTTTTCCATGAAAAGTGCCAATACCCCCCCTTTGGGTTCTAGGTGAAAATCTCACTCGACACGAATCAAACAAAAATGTTTCCATGGTGTGTATTGTTGTTCATTTTCATCAAATAAACAAAATAAAAACCCAGAATAAATCATTAAAGACAAGAAATGAGCATAAAAGATGCCTCAGCGCAAGTGTTAATGTTAGTAAATGAGCCCAAATTTCCAAAAATATTGCGAAAAACAACAATCTTTTATTATAGAGTGAATGTTTGAGGTGTATAGAAGGCATTTATTTCATTTTTAGAAATTTTAATTTTTCACATTTTTCCATGAAAAGTGCCAATACCCCCCCCTTTGGGTTATAGGTGAAAATCTCACTCGACACGAATCAAACAAAAATGTTTCCATGGTGTGTATTGTTGTTTATTTTCATCAAATAAACAAAATAAAACCCAGAATAAATCATTAAAGACAAGAAATGAGCATAAAAGATGCCTCAGCGCAAGTGTTAATGTTAGTAAAAGAGCCCAAATTTCCAAAAATATTGCGAAAAACAACAATCTTCCATATAGAGTGAATGTTTGAGGTGTATAGAAGGCATTTATTTCATTTTTAGAAATTTTAATTTTTCACATTTTTCCATGAAAAGTGCCAATACCCCCCCCTTTGGGTTCTAGGTGAAAATCTCACTCGACACGAATCAAACAAAAATGTTTCCATGGTATGTATTGTTGTTCATTTTCATCAAATAAACAAAATAAAACCCAGAATAAATCATTAAAGACAAGAAATAAGCATAAAAGATGCCTCAGCGCAAGGGTTAATGTTAGTAAAAGAGCCCAAATTTCCAAAAATATTGCGAAAAACAACAATCTTCCATTATAGAGTGAATGTTTGAGGTGTATAGAAGGCATTTATTTCATTTTTAGAAATTTTAATTTTTCACATTTTTCCATGAAAAGTGCCAATACCCCCCCTTTGGGTTATAGGTGAAAATCCCACTCGACACGAATCAAACAAAAATGTTTCCATGGTGTGTATTGTTGTTCATTTTCATCAAATAAACAAAATAAAACCCAGAATAAATCATTAAAGACAAGAAATGAGCATAAAAGATGCCTCAGCGCAAGTGTTAATGTTAGTAAAAGAGCCCAAATTTCCAAAAATATTGCGAAAAACAACAATCTTCCATTATAGAGTGAATGTTTGAGGTGTATAGAAGGCATTTATTTCATTTTTAGAAATTTTAATTTTTCACATTTTTCCATGAAAAGTGCCATTACCCCCCCCTTGTGGTTCTAGGTGAAAACCTCCCTCGACGCGAATCAAACAAAAATGTTTCCATGGTGTGTATTGTTGTTCATTTTCATCAAATAAACAAAATAAAACCCAGAATAAATCATTAAAGACAAGAAATGAGCATAAAAGATGCCTCAGCGCAAGTGTTAATGTTAGTAAAAGAGCCCAAATTTCAAAAATATTGCGAAAATCAACAATCTTCCATTATAGAGTGAATGTTTGAGGTGTATAGAAGGCATTTATTTCATTTTTAGAAATTTTAATTTTTCAATTTTTTCCATGAAAAGTGCCAATACCCCCCCCTTTGGGTTCTAGGTGAAAATCTCACTCGACACGAATCAAACAAAAATGTTTCCATGGTGTGTATTGTTGTTCATTTTCATCAAATAAACAAAATAAAACCCAGAATAAAACATTAAAGACAAGAAATGAGCATAGAAGATGCCTCAGCGCAAGTGTTAATGTTAGTAAAAGAGCCCAAATTTCCAAAAATATTGCGAAAAACAACAATCTTCCATTATAGAGTGAATGTTTGAGGTGTATAGAAGGCATTTATTTCATTTTTAGGAATTTTAATTTTTCACATTTTTCCATGAAAAGTGCCAATACCCCCCCCTTTGGGTTCTAGGTGAAAATCTCACTCGACACGAATCAAACAAAAATGTTTTCATTGTGTGTATTGTTGTTCATTTTCATCATATAAACAAAATAAAACCAAGAATAATTCATTAAAGACAAGAAATAAGCATAAAAGATGCCTCAGCGCAAGTGTTAATGTTAGTAAAAGAGCCCAAATTTCCAAA
>NW_027286223.1:0-34549 GCF_022747635.1 Hetaerina americana
GATCAAAGGAAGGAGCGTGGAATTAATACAATAGACTAATCAACTTAAAAATGCACCTAAAAATCAATGAATATGGGCACTTCTACTGTTCATTTGTGATTGACAATTGCCGTGTTCGAATCCCTGTTACCATGGAATTGTAAATAAACGAATCCGATTTGACGAAGGACGATCAAAGGTAGGAGCGTGGAATTAATACAATAGACTAATCAACTTAAAAATGCACCTAAAAACCAATGAATATGGGCACTTCTACTGTTAATTTGTGAATGGCAATCGCCGCGTTCGAATCCCTGTTACCATGGAATTCGAAATAAACGAATCCGATTTGACGAAGGACGATCAAAGGTAGGTGCGTGGAACTAATACAATAGACTAATCAACTTAAAAATGCACCTAAAAACCAATGAATATGGGCACTTCTACTGTTCATTTGTGAATGCCAATCGCCGCGTTCGAATCCCTGTTACCATGGAATTGTAAATAAACGAATCCGATTTGACGAAGGACTATCAAAGGTAGGAGCGTGGAATTAATACAATAGACTAATCAACTTAAAAATGCACCTAAAAACCAATGAATATGGGCACTTCTACTGTTCATTTGTGAATGCCAATCGCCACTTTCGAGTCCCTGTTCCCATGGAATTGAAAATAAACGAATCCGATTTGACGAAGGACGATCAAAGGTAGGAGCGTGGAATAAATACATTAGACTAATCAACTTAAAAATGCAACGAAAAACCAATGAATATGGGAACTTCTACTGTTCATTTGTGAATGCCAATCGCCGCTTTCGAGTCCCTGTTACCATGGAATTGAAAATAAACGAATCCGATTTGACGAAGGACGATCAAAGGTAGGAGCGTGGAATTAATACAATAGACTAATCAACTTAAAAATGCACCTAAAAACCAATGAAGATGGGCACTTCTACTGTTCATTTGTGAATGACAATCGCCGCTTTCGAATCCCTGTTACCATGGAATTGTAAATAAACGAATCCGATTTGACGAAGGACGATCAAAGGTAGGAGCGTGGAATTAATACAATAGACTAATCAACTTAAAAATGCACCTAAAAACCAATGAATATGGGCACTTCTACTGTTAATTTGTGAATGGCAATCGCCGCGTTCGAATCCCTGTTACCATAGAATTCGAAATAAACGAATCCGATTTGACGAAGGACGATCAAAGGTAGGAGCGTGGAACTAATACAATAGACTAATCAACTTACAAATGCACCTAAAAACCAATGAATATGGGCACTTCTACTGTTCATTTGTGAATGCCAATCGCCACGTTCGAATCCCTGTTACCATGGAATTGTAAATAAACGAATCCGATTTGACGAAGGACTATCAAAGGTAGGAGCGTGGAATTAATACAATAGACTAATCAACTTAAAAATGCACCTAAAAACCAATGAAGATGGGCACTTCTACTGTTCATTTGTGAATGACAATCGCCGCTTTCGAATCCCTGTTACCATGGAATTGTAAATAAACGAATCCGATTTGACGAAGGACGATCAAAGGTAGGAGCGTGGAATTAATACAATAGACTAATCAACTTAAAAATGCATCCAAAAACCAATGAATATGGGCACTTCTACTGTTCATTTGTGAATGCCAATCGCCGCGTTCGAATCCCTGTTACCATGGAATTGTAAATAAACGAATCCGATTTGACGAAGGACGATCAAAGGTAGGAGCGTGGAACTAATACAATAGACTAATCAACTTAAAAATGCACCTAAAAACCAATGAAGATGGGCACTTCTACTGTGTATTTGTGAATGGCAATCGCCGCGTTCGAATCCCTGTTACAATGGAATTGTAATTAAACGAATCCGATTTGACGAAGGACGATCAAAGGTAGGAGCGTGGAATTAATACAATAGACTAATCAACTTAAAAATGCACCCAAAAACCAATGAATATGGGCACTTCTACTGTTCATTTGTGAATGCCAATCGCCGCGTTCGAATCCCTGTTACCATGGAATTGAAAATAAACGAATCCGATTTGACGAAGGACGATCAAAGGTAGGAGCGTGGAATTAATACAATAGACTAATCAACTTAAAAATGCACCTAAAAACCAATGAAGATGGGCACTTCTACTGTTCATTTGTGAATGACAATCGCCGCTTTCGAATCCCTGTTACCATGGAATTGTAAATAAACGAATCCGATTTGACGAAGGACGATCAAAGGTAGGAGCGTGGAACTAATACAATAGACTAATTAACTTAAAAATGCACCTATAAACCAATGAATATGGGCACTTCTACTGTTCATTTGTGAATTCCAATCGCCACTTTCGAGTCCCTGTTCCCATGGAATTGAAAATAAACGAATCCGATTTGACGAAGGACGATCAAAGGTAGGAGCGTGGAATAAATACATTAGACTAATCAACTTAAAAATGCAACGAAAAACCAATGAATATGGGAACTTCTACTGTTCATTTGTGAATGCCAATCGCCGCTTTCGAGTCCCTGTTACCATGGAATTGTAAATAAATGAATCCGAAATTACGAAGGACGATCAAATGTGGGAGTGTGGAATTAATCCAATAGACTAATCAACTTAAAAATGCACCTAAAAACCAATGAATATGGGCACTTCTACTGTTCATTTGTGAATGCCAATCGCCACTTTCGAGTCCCTGTTACCATGGAATTGTAAATAAACGAATCCGATTTGACGAAGGACGATCAAAGGTAGGAGCGTGGAACTAATACAATAGACTAATCAACTTAAAAATGCACTTAAAAATTAATGAATATGGGCACTTCTACTGTTCATTTTTGAATGCCAATCGCCGCGTTCGAATCCCTGTTACCATGGAATTGTAAATAAACGAATCCGATTTGACGAAGGACGATCAAAGGTAGGAGCGTGGAATTAATACAATAGACTAATCAACTTAAAAATGCACCTAAAAACCAATGAAGATGGGCACTTCTACTGTTCATTTGTGAATGACAATCGCCGCTTTCGAATCCCTGTTACCATGGAATTGTAAATAAACGAATCCGATTTGACGAAGGACGATCAAAGGTAGGAGCGTGGAACTAATACAATAGACTAATCAACTTAAAAATGCACCTAAAAACCAATGAATATGGGCACTTCTATTATTAATTTGAGAATGCCAATCGCCACTTTCGAGTCCCTGTTCCCATGGAATTGAAAATAAACGAATCCGATTTGACGAAGGACGATCAAAGGTAGGAGCGTGGAATAAATACATTAGACTAATCAACTTAAAAATTCACCCAAAAACCAATGAATATGGGCACTTCTACTGTTCATTTGTGAATGCCAATCGCCGCGTTCGAATCCCTGTTACCATGGAATTGTAAATAAACGAATCCGATTTGACGAAGGACGATCAAAGGTAGGAGCGTGGAATTAATACAATAGACTAATCAACTTAAAAATTCACCCAAAAACCAATGAATATGGGCACTTCTACTGTTCATTTGTGAATGCCAATCGCCGCGTTCGAATCCCTGTTACCATGGAATTGTAAATAAACGAATCCGATTTGACGAAGGACTATCGAAGGTAGGAGCGTGGAATTAATACAATAGACTAATCAACTTAAAAATGCACCTAAAAACCAATGAATATGGGCACTTCTACTGTTCATTTTTGAATGCCAATCACCGCGTTAGAATCCCTGTTACCATGGAATTGTAAATAAACGAATCCGATTTGACGAAGGACGATCAAAGGTAGGAGCGTGGAACTAATACAATAGACTAATCAACTTAAAAATGCACCTAAAAACCAATGAATATGGGCACTTCTACTGTTCATTTGTGAATGGAAATCGCCGCTTTCGAGTCCCTGTTACCATGGAATTGTAAATAAACGAATCCGATTTGACGAAGGACGATCAAAGGTAGGAGCGTGGAACTAATACAATAGACTAATCAACTTAAAAATGCACCTAAAAACCAATGAATATGGGCACTTCTACTGTTCATTTGTGAATGCCAATCGCCGCGTTCGAATCCCTGTTACCATGGAATTGTAAATAAACGAATCCGATTTGACGAAGGACTATCAAAGGTAGGAGCGTGGAATTAATACAATAGACTAATCAACTTAAAAATGCACCTAAAAACCAATGAATATGGGCACTTCTACTGTTCATTTGTGATTGACAATCGCCGTGTTCGAATCCCTGTTACCATGGAATTGTAAATAAATGACTCGGATTTGACGAAGGACGATCAAAGGAAGGAGCGTGGAATTAATACAATAGACTAATCAACTTAAAAATGCACCTTAAAAATCAATGAATATGGGCACTTCTACTGTTCATTTGTGAATGGAAATCGCCGCGTTCGAATCCCTGTTACCATGGAATTTTAAATAAACGAATCCGATTTGACGAAGGACGATCAAAGGTAGGAGCGTGGAACTAATAAAATAGACAAATCAACTTAAAAATGCACCTAAAAACCAATGAATATGGGCACTTCTACTGTTCATTTTTGAATGCCAATCGCCGCGTTCGAATCCCTGTTACCATGGAATTGTAAATAAACGAATCCGATTTGACGAAGGACGATCAAAGGTAGGAGCGTGGAATTAATACAATAGACTAATCAACTTAAAAATGCACCTAAAAACCAATGAAGATGGGCACTTCTACTGTTCATTTGTGAATGACAATCGCCGCTTTCGAATCCCTGTTACCATGGAATTGTAAATAAACGAATCCGATTTGACGAAGGACGATCAAAGGTAGGAGCGTGGAACTAATACAATAGACTAATCAACTTAAAAATGCACCTAAAAACCAATGAATATGGGCACTTCTACTGTTCATTTGAGAATGCCAATCGCCACTTTCGAGTCCCTGTTCCCATGGAATTGAAAATAAACGAATCCGATTTGACGAAGGAAGATCAAAGGTAGGAGCGTGGAATAAATACATTAGACTAATCAACTTAAAAATGCAACGAAAAACCAATGAATATGGGAACTTCTATTGTTCTTTTGTGAATGCCAATCGCCGCTTTCGAGTCCCTGTTACCATGGAATTGTAAATAAATGAATCCGATTTGACGAAGGACGATCAAATGTAGGAGTGTGGAATTAATACAATAGACTAATCAACTTAAAAATGCACCTAAAAACCAATGAATATGGGCACTTCTACTGTTCATTTGTAAATGCCAATCGCCGCGTTCGAATCCCTGTTACCATGGAATTGTTAATAAACGAATCCGATTTGACGAAGGACGATCAAAGGAAGGAGCGTGGAATTAATACAATAGACTAATCAACTTAAAAATGCACCTAAAAACTAATGAATATGGGCACTTCTACTGTTCATTTGTGAATGCCAATCGCCGCGTTCGAATCCCTGTTACCATGGAATTGTAAATAAACGAATCCGATTTGACGAAGGACGATCAAAGGAAGGAGTGTGGAATTAAAACAATAGACTAATCAACTTAAAAATGCACCTAAAAACCAATGAATATGGGCACTTCTACTGTTCATTTGTGAATGGCAATCGCCGCGTTCGAATCCCTGTTACCATGGAATTGTAAATAAACGAATCCGATTTGACGAAGGACGATCAAAGGTAGGAGCGTGGAATTAATACAATAGACTAATTAACTTAAAAATGCACCCAAAAACCAATGAATATGGGCACTTCTACTGTTCATTTGTGAATGCCAATCGCCGCTTTCGAATCCCTGTTACCATGGAATTGTAAATAAACGAATCCGATTTGACGAAGGACGATCAAAGGTAGGAGCGTGGAATTAATACAATAGACTAATCAACTTAAAAATGCACCTAAAAACCAATGAAGATGGGCACTTCTACTGTTCATTTGTGAATGACAATCGCCGCTTTCGAATCCCTGTTACCATGGAATTGTAAATAAACGAATCCGATTTGACGAAGGACGATCAAAGGTAGGAGCGTGGAACTAATACAATAGACTAATTAACTTAAAAATGCACCTAAAAACCAATGAATATGGGAACTTCTACTGTTCATTTGTGAATGCCAATCGCCTTTTTCGAGTCCCTGTTCCCATGGAATTGAAAATAAACGAATCCGATTTGACGAAGGACGATCAAAGGTAGGAGCGTGGAATAAATACATTAGACTAATCAACTTAAAAATGCACCTAAAAACCAATAAATATGGGCACTTCTACTGTTCATTTGAGAATGCCAATCGCCGCGTTCGAATCCCTGTTACCATGGAATTGTAAATAAACGAATCCGATTTGACGAAGGACGATCAAAGTTAGGAGCGTGAAATTAATACAATAGACTAATCAACTTAAAAATGCACCTAAAAACCAATGAATATGGGCACTTCACCTGTTAATTTGTGAATGCCAATCGCCGCGTTCGAATCCCTGTTACCATGGAATTGTAAATAAACGAATCCGATTTGACGAAGGACGATCAAAGGTAGGAGCGTGGAACTAATACAATAGACTAATCAACTGAAAAATGCACCTAAAAACCAATGAATATGGGCACTTCTACTGTTCATTTTTGAATGCCAATTGCCGCGTTCGAATCCCTGTTACCATGGAATTGTAAATGAACGAATCCGATATGACGAAGGACGAGCAAAGGAAGGAGCGTGGAAATAATACAATAGACTAATCAACTTAAAAAATGCACCTAAAAACCAATGAATATGGGCACTTCTACTGTTTATTTGTGAATGACAATCGCCGCTTTCGAATCCCTGTTACCATGGAATTGTAAATAAACGAATCCGATTTGACGAAGGACGATCAAAGGTAGGAGCGTGGAACTAATACAATAGACTAATCAACTTAAAAATGCACCTAAAAACCAATGAATATGGGCACTTCTACTGTTCATTTTTGAATGCCAATTGCCCGCGTTCGAATCCTTGTTACCCATGGAATTGTAAATAAACGAATCCGATTTGACGAAGGATGGTCAAAGGTAGGAGCGTGGAATTAATACAATAGACTAATCAACTTAAAAATGCACCTAAAAACCAATGAATATGGGCACTTCTACTGTTCATTTGTGAATGACAATCGCAGCTTTCGAATCCCTGTTACCATGGAATTTGTAAATAAACGGATCCGATTTGACGAAGGACGATCAAAGGTAGGAGCGTGGAACTAATACAATAGACTAATCAACTTAAAAATGCACCTAAAAACCAATGAAATATGGGCACTTCTACTGTTCATTTTTGAATGCCAATTGCCCGCGTTCGAATCCCTGTTACCATGGAATTGTAAATAAACGAATCCGATTTGACGAAGGACGATCAAAGGTAGGAGCGTGGAATTAATACAATAGACTAATCAACTTAAAAATGCACCTAAAAAACCAATGAATATGGGCACTTCTACTGTTCATTTGTGAAAGACAATCGCCGCTTTCGAATCCCTGTTACCATTGAATTGTAAATAAACGAATCCGATTTGACGAAGGACGATCAAAGGAAGGAGCGTGGAATTAATACAATAGACTAATCAACATAAAAATGCACCTAAAAACCAATGAATATGGGTTCTTCTACTGTTCATTTGTGAATGACAATCGCCGCGTTCGAATCCCTGTTACCATGGAATTGTAAATAAACGAATCCGATTTGACGAAGGACGATCAAAGTTAGGAGCGTGGAATTAATACAATAGACTAATTAACTTAAAAATGCACCTAAAAACCAATGAATATGGGCACTTCTACTGTTCATTTGTGAATGACAATCGCCGCTTTCGAATCCTGTTACCATGGAATTGTAAATAAACGAATCCGATTTGACGAAGGACGATCAAAGGTAGGAGCGTGGAACTAATACAATAGACTAATCAACTTAAAAATGCACCTAAAAACCAATGAATATGGGAACTTCTACTGTTCATTTGTGAATGCCAATCGCCGCTTTCGAGTCCCTGTTACCATGGAATTGTAAATAAACGAATCCGATTTGACGAAGGACGATCAAAGGAAGGAGCGTGAAATTAATACAATAGACTAATCAACTTAAAAATGCACCTAACAACTAATGAATATGGGCACTTCTACTGTTCATTTGTGAATGACAATCGCCGCTTTCGAATCCCCTGTTACCATGGAATTGTAAATAAACGAATCCGATTTGACGAAGGACGATCAAAGGTAGGAGCGTGGAACTAATACAATAGACTAATCAACTTAAAAATGCACCTAAAAACCAATGAATATGGGCACTTCTACTGTTCATTTTTGAATGCCAATTGCCGCGTTCGAATCCCTGTTACCATGGAATTGTAAATAATCGAATCCGATTTGACGAAGGACGATCAAAGGTAGGAGCGTGGAATTAATACAATAGACTAATCAACTTAAAAATGCACTTAAAAACCAATGAATATGGGCACTTCTACTGTTCATTTGTGAATGAAAATCGCCGCTTTCGAATCCCTGTTACCATGGAATTGTAAATAAACGAATCGATTTGACGAAGGACGATCAAAGGTAGGAGCGTGGAACTAATACAATAGACTAATCAACTTAAAAATGCACCTAAAAACCAATGAATATGGGCACTTCTACTGTTCATTTTTGAATGCCAATTGCCGCGTTCGAATCCCTGTTACCATGGAATTGTAAATAAATGAATCCGATTTGACGAAGGACGATCAAAGGTAGGAGCGTGGAATTAATACAATAGACTAATCAACTTAAAAATGCACCTAAAAACCAATGAATATGGGCACTTCTACTGTTCATTTGTGAATGACAATCGCCGCTTTCGAGTCCCTGTTACCATGGAATTGAAAATAAACGAATCCGATTTGACGAAGGACGATCAAAGGTAGGATCGTGGAATTAATACATTAGACTAATCAACTTAAAAATGCAACGAAAAACCAATGAATATGGGAACTTCTACTGTTCATTTGTGAATGCCAATCGCCGCTTTCGAGTCCCTGTTACCATGGAATTGTAAATAAACGAATCCGATTTGACGAAGGACGATCAAAGGAAGGAGCGTGAAATTAATACAATAGACTAATCAACTTAAAAATGCACCTAACAACTAATGAATATGGGCACTTCTACTGTTCATTTGTGAATGCCAATCGCCGCGTTCGAATCCCTGTTACCATGGAATTGTAAATAAACGAATCCGATTTGACGAAGGACGATCAAAGGAAGGGGCGTGGAACTAATACAATAGACTAATCAACTTAAAAATGCACCTAAAAACCAATGAATATGGGCACTTCTACTGTTCATTTGTGAATGCCAATCACCGCGTTCGAATCCCTGTTACCATGGAATTGTAAATAAACGAATCCGATTTGACGAAGGACGATCAAAGGTAGGAGCGTGGAATTAATACAATAGACTAATCAACTTAAAAATGCACCTAAAAACCAATGAATATGGGAACTTCTACTGTTCATTTGTGAATGGCAATTGCCGCGTTCGAATCCCTGTTTCCATGGAATTGTAAATAAACGAATCCGATTTGACGAAGGACGATCAAAGGAAGGAGTGTGGAATTAATACAATAAACTAATCAACTAAAAAATGCAACGAAAAACCAATTAATATGGGCACTTCTACTGTTCATTTGTGAATGGCAATCGCCGCGTTCGAATCCCTGTTACAATGGAATTGTATTTAAACGAATCCGATTTGACGAAGGACGATCAAAGGTAGGAGCGTGGAATTAATACAATAGACTAATCAACTTAAAAATGCACCTAAAAACCAATGAATATGGGCACTTCTACTGTTCATTTGTGAATGGCAAACGCCGCTTTCGAGTCCCTGTTACCATGGAATTATAAATAAACGAATCCGATTTGACGAAGGACGATCAAAGGAAGGAGCGTGGAACTAATACAATAGACTAATCAACTTAAAAATGCACCTAAAAAACCAATGAATATGGGCACTTCTACTGTTCATTTGTGAATGGCAAACGCGCCTTTCGAGTCCCTGTTACCATGGAATTATAAATAAACGAATCCGATTTGACGAAGGACGATCAAAGGAAGGAGCGTGGAACTAATACAATAGACTAATCAACTTAAAAATGCACCTAAAAACCAATGAATATGGGCACTTCTACTGTTCATTTGTGAATGCCAATCGCCGCGTTCGAATCCCTGTTACCATGAAATTGTAAATAAACGAATCCGATTTGACGAAGGACGATCAAAGGAAGGAGCGTGAAATGAAAACATTAGACTGAACAACTTAAAAATGCACCGAAAAACCAATGAATATGGGCACTTCTACTGTTCATTTGTGAATGGCAATCGCCGCTTTCGAGTCCCTGTTACCATGGAATTGTAAATAAACGAATCCGATATGACGAAGGACGATCAAAGGAAGGAGCGTGGAAATAATACAATAGACTAATCAACTTAAAAATGCACCTAAAAACCAATGAATATGGGCACTTCTACTGTTCATTTGTGAATGACAATCGCCGCTTTCGAATCCCTGTTACCATGGAATTGTAAATAAACGAATCCGATTTGACGAAGGACGATCAAAGGAAGGAGCTTGAAATGAAAACATTAGACTGAACAACTTAAAAATGCAACGAAAAACCAATGAATATGGGCACTTCTACTGTTCATTTGTGAATGGCAATCGCCGCTTTCGAGTCCCTGTTACCATGGAATTGTAAATAAACGAATCCGATATGACGAAGGACGATCAAAGGAAGGAGCGTGGAAATAATACAATAGACTAATCAACTTAAAAATGCACCTAAAAACCAATGAATATGGGCACTTCTACTGTTCATTTGTGAATGACAATCGCCGCTTTCGAATCCCTGTTACCATGGAATTGTAAATAAACGAATCCGATTTGACGAAAGACGATCAAAGGTAGGAGCGTGGAACTAATACAATAGACTAATCAACTTAAAAATGCACCTAAAAACCAATGAATATGGGCACTTCTACTGTTCATTTTTGAATGCCAATTGCCGCGTTCGAATCCCTGTTACCATGGAATTGTAAATAAACGAATCCGATTTGACGAAGGATGGTCAAAGGTAGGAGCGTGGAATTAATACAATAGACTAATCAACTTAAAAATGCACCTAAAAACCAATGAATATGGGCACTTCTACTGTTCATTTGTGAATGACAATCGCAGCTTTCGAATCCCTGTTACCATGGAATTGTAAATAAACGGATCCGATTTGACGAAGGACGATCAAAGGTAGGAGCGTGGAACTAATACAATAGACTAATCAACTTAAAAATGCACCTAAAAACCAATGAATATGGGCACTTCTACTGTTCATTTTTGAATGCCAATTGCCGCGTTCGAATCCCTGTTACCATGGAATTGTAAATAAACGAATCCGATTTGACGAAGGACGATCAAAGGTAGGAGCGTGGAATTAATACAATAGACTAATCAACTTAAAAATGCACCTAAAAACCAATGAATATGGGCACTTCTACTGTTCATTTGTGAAAGACAATCGCCGCTTTCGAATCCCTGTTACCATTGAATTGTAAATAAACGAATCCGATTTGACGAAGGACGATCAAAGGAAGGAGCGTGGAATTAATACAATAGACTAATCAACATAAAAATGCACCTAAAAACCAATGAATATGGGTTCTTCTACTGTTCATTTGTGAATGACCATCGCCGCGTTCGAATCCCTGTTACCATGGAATTGTAAATAAACGAATCCGATTTGACGAAGGACGATCAAAGTTAGGAGCGTGGAATTAATACAATAGACTAATCAACTTAAAAATGCACCTTAAAAACCAATGAATATGGGCACTTCTACTGTTCATTTGTGAATGACAATCGCCGCTTTCGAATCCCTGTTACCATGGAATTGTAAATAAACGAATCCGATTTGACGAAGGACGATCAAAGGTAGGAGCGTGGAACTAATACAATAGACTAATCAACTTAAAAATGCACCTAAAAACCAATGAATATGGGAACTTCTACTGTTCATTTGTGAATGCCAATCGCCGCTTTCGAGTCCCTGTTACCATGGAATTGTAAATAAACGAATCCGATTTGACGAAGGACGATCAAAGGAAGGAGCGTGAAATTAATACAATAGACTAATCAACTTAAAAATGCACCTAACAACTAATGAATATGGGCACTTCTACTGTTCATTTGTGAATGACAATCGCCGCTTTCGAATCCCTGTTACCATGGAATTGTAAATAAACGAATCCGATTTGACGAAGGACGATCAAAGGTAGGAGCGTGGAACTAATACAATAGACTAATCAACTTAAAAATGCACCTAAAAACCAATGAATATGGGCACTTCTACTGTTCATTTTTGAATGCCAATTGCCGCGTTCGAATCCCTGTTACCATGGAATTGTAAATAATCGAATCCGATTTGACGAAGGACGATCAAAGGTAGGAGCGTGGAATTAATACAATAGACTAATCAACTTAAAAATGCACTTAAAAACCAATGAATATGGGCACTTCTACTGTTCATTTGTGAATGAAAATCGCCGCTTTCGAATCCCTGTTACCATGGAATTGTAAATAAACGAATCCGATTTGACGAAGGACGATCAAAGGTAGGAGCGTGGAACTAATACAATAGACTAATCAACTTAAAAATGCACCTAAAAACCAATGAATATGGGCACTTCTACTGTTCATTTTTGAATGCCAATTGCCGCGTTCGAATCCCTGTTACCATGGAATTGTAAATAAACGAATCCGATTTGACGAAGGACGATCAAAGGTAGGAGCGTGGAACTAATACAATAGACTAATCAACTTAAAAATGCACCTAAAAACCAATGAATATGGGCACTTCTACTGTTCATTTGAGAATGCCAATCGCCACTTTCGAGTCCCTGTTCCCATGGAATTGAAAATAAACGAATCCGATTTGACGAAGGAAGATCAAAGGTAGGAGCGTGGAATAAATACATTAGACTAATCAACTTAAAAATGCAACGAAAAACCAATGAATATGGGAACTTCTACTGTTCTTTTGTGAATGCCAATCGCCGCTTTCGAGTCCCTGTTACCATGGAATTGTAAATAAATGAATCCGATTTGACGAAGGACGATCAAATGTAGGAGTGTGGAATTAATACAATAGACTAATCAACTTAAAAATGCACCTAAAAACCAATGAATATGGGCACTTCTACTGTTCATTTGTAAATGCCAATCGCCGCGTTCGAATCCCTGTTACCATGGAATTGTTAATAAACGAATCCGATTTGACGAAGGACGATCAAAGGAAGGAGCGTGGAATTAATACAATAGACTAATCAACTTAAAAATGCACCTAAAAACTAATGAATATGGGCACTTCTACTGTTCATTTGTGAATGCCAATCGCCGCGTTCGAATCCCTGTTACCATGGAATTGTAAATAAACGAATCCGATTTGACGAAGGACGATCAAAGGAAGGAGTGTGGAATTAAAACAATAGACTAATCAACTTAAAAATGCACCTAAAAACCAATGAATATGGGCACTTCTACTGTTCATTTGTGAATGGCAATCGCCGCGTTCGAATCCCTGTTACCATGGAATTGTAAATAAACGAATCCGATTTGACGAAGGACGATCAAAGGTAGGAGCGTGGAATTAATACAATAGACTAATTAACTTAAAAATGCACCCAAAAACCAATGAATATGGGCACTTCTACTGTTGATTTGTGAATGCCAATCGCCGCTTTCGAATCCCTGTTACCATGGAATTGTAAATAAACGAATCCGATTTGACGAAGGACGATCAAAGGTAGGAGCGTGGAATTAATACAATAGACTAATCAACTTAAAAATGCACCTAAAAACCAATGAAGATGGGCACTTCTACTGTTCATTTGTGAATGACAATCGCCGCTTTCGAATCCCTGTTACCATGGAATTGTAAATAAACGAATCCGATTTGACGAAAGACGATCAAAGGTAGGAGCGTGGAACTAATACAATAGACTAATTAACTTAAAAATGCACCTAAAAACCAATGAATATGGGAACTTCTACTGTTCATTTGTGAATGCCAATCGCCTTTTTCGAGTCCCTGTTCCCATGGAATTGAAAATAAACGAATCCGATTTGACGAAGGACGATCAAAGGTAGGAGCGTGGAATAAATACATTAGACTAATCAACTTAAAAATGCACCTAAAAACCAATGAATATGGGCACTTCTACTGTTCATTTGAGAATGCCATTCGCCGCGTTCGAATCCCTGTTACCATGGAATTGTAAATAAACGAATCCGATTTGACGAAGAACGATCAAAGTTAGGAGCGTGAAATTAATACAATAGACTAATCAACTTAAAAATGCACCTAAAAACCAATGAATATGGGCACTTCACCTGTTAATTTGTGAATGCCAATCGCCGCGTTCGAATCCCTGTTACCATGGAATTGTAAATAAACGAATCCGATTTGACGAAGGACGATCAAAGGTAGGAGCGTGGAACTAATACAATATACTAATCAACTGAAAAATGCACCTAAAAACCAATGAATATGGGCACTTCTACTGTTCATTTTTGAATGCCAATTGCCGCGTTCGAATCCCTGTTACCATGGAATTGTAAATAAACGAATCCGATATGACGAAGGACGATCAAAGGAAGGAGCGTGGAAATAATACAATAGACTAATCAACTTAAAAATGCACCTAAAAACCAATGAATATGGGCACTTCTACTGTTTATTTGTGAATGACAATCGCCGCTTTCGAATCCCTGTTACCATGGAATTGTAAATAAACGAATCCGATTTGACGAAGGACGATCAAAGGTAGGAGCGTGGAACTAATACAATAGACTAATCAACTTAAAAATGCACCTAAAAACCAATGAATATGGGCACTTCTACTGTTCATTTTTGAATGCCAATTGCCGCGTTCGAATCCTTGTTACCATGGAATTGTAAATAAACGAATCCGATTTGACGAAGGATGGTCAAAGGTAGGAGCGTGGAATTAATACAATAGACTAATCAACTTAAAAATGCACCTAAAAACCAATGAATATGGGCACTTCTACTGTTCATTTGTGAATGACAATCGCAGCTTTCGAATCCCTGTTACCATGGAATTGTAAATAAACGGATCCGATTTGACGAAGGACGATCAAAGGTAGGAGCGTGGAACTAATACAATAGACTAATCAACTTAAAAATGCACCTAAAAACCAATGAATATGGGCACTTCTACTGTTCATTTTTGAATGCCAATTGCCGCGTTCGAATCCCTGTTACCATGGAATTGTAAATAAACGAATCCGATTTGACGAAGGACGATCAAAGGTAGGAGCGTGGAATTAATACAATAGACTAATCAACTTAAAAATGCACCTAAAAACCAATGAATATGGGCACTTCTACTGTTCATTTGTGAAAGACAATCGCCGCTTTCGAATCCCTGTTACCATTGAATTGTAAATAAACGAATCCGATTTGACGAAGGACGATCAAAGGAAGGAGCGTGGAATTAATACAATAGACTAATCAACATAAAAATGCACCTAAAAACCAATGAATATGGGTTCTTCTACTGTTCATTTGTGAATGACAATCGCCGCGTTCGAATCCCTGTTACCATGGAATTGTAAATAAACGAATCCGATTTGACGAAGGACGATCAAAGTTAGGAGCGTGGAATTAATACAATAGACTAATCAACTTAAAAATGCACCTAAAAACCAATGAATATGGGCACTTCTACTGTTCATTTGTGAATGACAATCGCCGCTTTCGAATCCCTGTTACCATGGAATTGTAAATAAACGAATCCGATTTGACGAAGGACGATCAAAGGTAGGAGCGTGGAACTAATACAATAGACTAATCAACTTAAAAATGCACCTAAAAACCAATGAATTTGGGAACTTCTACTGTTCATTTGTGAATGCCAATCGCCGCTTTCGAGTCCCTGTTACCATGGAATTGTAAATAAACGAATCCGATTTGACGAAGGACGATCAAAGGAAGGAGCGTGAAATTAATACAATAGACTAATCAACTTAAAAATGCACCTAACAACTAATGAATATGGGCACTTCTACTGTTCATTTGTGAATGACAATCGCCGCTTTCGAATCCCTGTTACCATGGAATTGTAAATAAACGAATCCGATTTGACGAAGGACGATCAAAGGTAGGAGCGTGGAACTAATACAATAGACTAATCAACTTAAAAATGCACCTAAAAACCAATGAATATGGGCACTTCTACTGTTCATTTTTGAATGCCAATTGCCGCGTTCGAATCCCTGTTACCATGGAATTGTAAATAATCGAATCCGATTTGACGAAGGACGATCAAAGGTAGGAGCGTGGAATTAATACAATAGACTAATCAACTTAAAAATGCACTTAAAAACCAATGAATATGGGCACTTCTACTGTTCATTTGTGAATGAAAATCGCCGCTTTCGAATCCCTGTTACCATGGAATTGTAAATAAACGAATCCGATTTGACGAAGGACGATCAAAGGTAGGAGCGTGGAACTAATACAATAGACTAATCAACTTAAAAATGCACCTAAAAACCAATGAATATGGGCACTTCTACTGTTCATTTTTGAATGCCAATTGCCGCGTTCGAATCCCTGTTACCATGGAATTGTAAATAAATGAATCCGATTTGACGAAGGACGATCAAAGGTAGGAGCGTGGAATTAATACAATAGACTAATCAACTTAAAAATGCACCTAAAAACCAATGAATATGGGCACTTCTACTGTTCATTTGTGAATGACAATCGCCGCTTTCGAATCCCTGTTACCATGGTATTGTAAATAAACGAATCCGATTTGACGAAGGACGATCAAAGGTAGGAGCGTGGAACTAATACAATAGACTAATCAACTTAAAAATGCACCTAAAAACCAATGAATATGGGCCCTTCTACTGTTCATTTGTGAATGCCAATCGCCACTTTCGAGTCCCTGTTACCATGGAATTGAAAATAAACGAATCCGATTTGACGAAGGACGATCAAAGGTAGGATCGTGGAATTAATACATTAGACTAATCAACTTAAAAATGCAACGAAAAACCAATGAATATGGGAACTTCTACTGTTCATTTGTGAATGCCAATCGCCGCTTTCGAGTCCCTGTTACCATGGAATTGTAAATAAACGAATCCGATTTGACGAAGGACGATCAAAGGAAGGAGCGTGAAATTAATACAATAGACTAATCAACTTAAAAATGCACCTAACAACTAATGAATATGGGCACTTCTACTGTTCATTTGTGAATGCCAATCGCCGCGTTCGAATCCCTGTTACCATGGAATTGTAAATAAACGAATCCGATTTGACGAAGGACGATCAAAGGAAGGGGCGTGGAACTAATACAATAGACTAATCAACTTAAAAATGCACCTAAAAACCAATGAATATGGGCACTTCTACTGTTCATTTGTGAATGCCAATCACCGCGTTCGAATCCCTGTTACCATGGAATTGTAAATAAACGAATCCGATTTGACGAAGGACGATCAAAGGTAGGAGCGTGGAATTAATACAATAGACTAATCAACTTAAAAATGCACCTAAAAACCAATGAATATGGGAACTTCTACTGTTCATTTGTGAATGGCAATTGCCGCGTTCGAATCCCTGTTTCCATGGAATTGTAAATAAACGAATCCGATTTGACGAAGGACGATCAAAGGAAGGAGTGTGGAATTAATACAATAAACTAATCAACTAAAAAATGCAACGAAAAACCAATTAATATGGGCACTTCTACTGTTCATTTGTGAATGGCAAACGCCGCTTTCGAGTCCCTGTTACCATGGAATTATAAATAAACGAATCCGATTTGACGAAGGACGATCAAAGGAAGGAGCGTGGAACTAATACAATAGACTAATCAACTTAAAAATGCACCTAAAAACCAATGAATATGGGCACTTCTACTGTTCATTTGTGAATGGCAAACGCCGCTTTCGAGTCCCTGTTACCATGGAATTATAAATAAACGAATCCGATTTGACGAAGGACGATCAAAGGAAGGAGCGTGGAACTAATACAATAGACTAATCAACTTAAAAATGCACCTAAAAACCAATGAATATGGGCACTTCTACTGTTCATTTGTGAATGCCAATCGCCGCGTTCGAATCCCTGTTACCATGGAATTGTAAATAAACGAATCCGATTTGACGAAGGACGATCAAAGGAAGGAGCGTGAAATGAAAACATTAGACTGAACAACTTAAAAATGCACCGAAAAACCAATGAATATGGGCACTTCTACTGTTCATTTGTGAATGGCAAACGCCGCTTTCGAGTCCCTGTTACCATGGAATTGTAAATAAACGAATCCGATTTGACGAAGGACGATCAAAGGAAGGAGCGTGAAATGAAAACAGACTGAACAGCTTAAAAATGCAACGAAAAACCAATGAATATGGGCACTTCTACTGTTCATTTGTGAATGGCAATCGCCGCTTTCGAGTCCCTGTTACCATGGAATTGTAAATAAACGAATCCGATTTGACGAAGGACGATCAAAGGAAGGAGCTTGAAATGAAAACATTAGACTGAACAACTTAAAAATGCAACGAAAAACCAATGAATATGGGCACTTCTACTGTTCATTTGTGAATGGCAATCGCCGCTTTCGAGTCCTGTTACCATGGAATTGTAAATAAACGAATCCGATATGACGAAGGACGATCAAAGGAAGGAGCGTGGAAATAATACAATAGACTAATCAACTTAAAAATGCACCTAAAAACCAATGAATATGGGCACTTCTACTGTTCATTTGTGAATGACAATCGCCGCTTTCGAATCCCTGTTACCATGGAATTGTAAATAAACGAATCCGATTTGACGAAGGACGATCAAAGGTAGGAGCGTGGAACTAATACAATAGACTAATCAACTTAAAAATGCACCTAAAAACCAATGAATATGGGCACTTCTACTGTTCATTTTTGAATGCCAATTGCCGCGTTCGAATCCCTGTTACCATGGAATTGTAAATAAACGAATCCGATTTGACGAAGGATGGTCAAAGGTAGGAGCGTGGAATTAATACAATAGACTAATCAACTTAAAAATGCACCTAAAAACCAATGAATATGGGCACTTCTACTGTTCATTTGTGAATGACAATCGCAGCTTTCGAATCCCTGTTACCATGGAATTGTAAATAAACGGATCCGATTTGACGAAGGACGATCAAAGGTAGAAGCGTGGAACTAATACAATAGACTAATCAACTTAAAAATGCACCTAAAAACCAATGAATATGGGCACTTCTACTGTTCATTTTTGAATGCCAATTGCCGCGTTCGAATCCCTGTTACCATGGAATTGTAAATAAACGAATCCGATTTGACGAAGGACGATCAAAGGTAGGAGCGTGGAATTAATACAATAGACTAATCAACTTAAAAATGCACCTAAAAACCAATGAATATGGGCACTTCTACTGTTCATTTGTGAAAGACAATCGCCGCTTTCGAATCCCTGTTACCATTGAATTGTAAATAAACGAATCCGATTTGACGAAGGACGATCAAAGGAAGGAGCGTGGAATTAATACAATAGACTAATCAACATAAAAATGCACCTAAAAACCAATGAATATGGGTTCTTCTACTGTTCATTTGTGAATGACCAGCGCCGCGTTCGAATCCCTGTTACCATGGAATTGTAAATAAACGAATCCGATTTGACGAAGGACGATCAAAGTTAGGAGCGTGGAATTAATACAATAGACTAATCAACTTAAAAATGCACCTTAAAAACCAATGAATATGGGCACTTCTACTGTTCATTTGTGAATGACAATCGCCGCTTTCGAATCCCTGTTACCATGGAATTGTAAATAAACGAATCCGATTTGACGAAGGACGATCAAAGGTAGGATCGTGGAATTAATACATTAGACTAATCAACTTAAAAATGCAACGAAAAACCAATGAATATGGGAACTTCTACTGTTCATTTGTGAATGCCAATCGCCGCTTTCGAGTCCCTGTTACCATGGAATTGTAAATAAACGAATCCGATTTGACGAAGGACGATCAAAGGAAGGAGCGTGAAATTAATACAATAGACTAATCAACTTAAAAATGCACCTAACAACTAATGAATATGGGCACTTCTACTGTTCATTTGTGAATGAATATCGCCGCTTTCGAATCCCTGTTACCATGGAATTGTAAATAAACGAATCCGATTTGACGAAGGACGATCAAAGGTAGGAGCGTGGAACTAATACAATAGACTAATCAACTTAAAAATGCACCTAAAAACCAATGAATATGGGCACTTCTACTGTTCATTTTTGAATGCCAATTGCCGCGTTCGAATCCCTGTTACCATGGAATTGTAAATAATCGAATCCGATTTGACGAAGGACGATCAAAGGTAGGAGCGTGGAATTAATACAATAGACTAATCAACTTAAAAATGCACTTAAAAACCAATGAATATGGGCACTTCTACTGTTCATTTGTGAATGAAAATCGCCGCTTTCGAATCCCTGTTACCATGGAATTGTAAATAAACGAATCCGATTTGACGAAGGACGATCAAAGGTAGGAGCGTGGAACTAATACAATAGACTAATCAACTTAAAAATGCACCTAAAAACCAATGAATATGGGCACTTCTACTGTTCATTTTTGAATGCCAATTGCCGCGTTCGAATCCCTGTTACCATGGAATTGTAAATAAATGAATCCGATTTGACGAAGGACGATCAAAGGTAGGAGCGTGGAATTAATACAATAGACTAATCAACTTAAAAATGCACCTAAAAACCAATGAATATGGGCACTTCTACTGTTCATTTGTGAATGACAATCGCCGCTTTCGAATCCCTGTTACCATGGTATTGTAAATAAACGAATCCGATTTGACGAAGGACGATCAAAGGTAGGAGCGTGGAACTAATACAATAGACTAATCAACTTAAAAATGCACCTAAAAACCAATGAATATGGGCCCTTCTACTGTTCATTTGTGAATGCCAATCGCCACTTTCGAGTCCCTGTTACCCATGGAATTGAAAATAAACGAATCCGATTTGACGAAGGACGATCAAAGGTAGGATCGTGGAATTAATACATTAGACTAATCAACTTAAAAATGCAACGAAAAACCAATGAATATGGGAACTTCTACTGTTCATTTGTGAATGCCAATCGCCGCTTTCGAGTCCCTGTTACCATGGAATTGTAAATAAACGAATCCGATTTGACGAAGGACGATCAAAGGAAGGAGCGTGAAATTAATACAATAGACTGATCAACTTAAAAATGCACCTAACAACTAATGAATATGGGCACTTCTACTGTTCATTTGTGAATGCCAATCGCCGCGTTCGAATCCCTGTTACCATGGAATTGTAAATAAACGAATCCGATTTGACGAAGGACGATCAAAGGAAGGAGCTTGAAATGAAAACATTAGACTGAACAACTTAAAAATGCAACGAAAAAACCAATGAATATGGGCACTTCTACTGTTCATTTGTGAATGGCAATCGCCGCGTTCGAATCCCTGTTACCATGGAATTGTAAATAAACGAATCCGATTTGACGAAGGACGATCAAAGGTAGGAGCGTGGAATTAATACAATAGACTAATCAACTTAAAAATGCACCTAAAAACCAATGAATATGGGCACTTCTACTGTTCATTTGTGAATGGCAAACGCCGCTTTCGAGTCCCTGTTACCATGGAATTATAAATAAACGAATCCGATTTGACGAAGGACGATCAAAGGAAGGAGCGTGGAACTAATACAATAGACTAATCAACTTAAAAATGCACCTAAAAACCAATGAATATGGGCACTTCTACTGTTCATTTGTGAATGGCAAACGCCGCTTTCGAGTCCCTGTTACCATGGAATTATAAATAAACGAATCCGATTTGACGAAGGACGATCAAAGGAAGGAGCGTGGAACTAATACAATAGACTAATCAACTTAAAAATGCACCTAAAAACCAATGAATATGGGCACTTCTACTGTTCATTTGTGAATGCAAATCGCCGCGTTCGAATCCCTGTTACCATGGAATTGTAAATAAACGAATCCGATTTGACGAAGGACGATCAAAGGAAGGAGCGTGAAATGAAAACATTAGACTGAACAACTTAAAAATGCACCGAAAAACCAATGAATATGGGCACTTCTACTGTTCATTTGTGAATGGCAAACGCCGCTTTCGAGTCCCTGTTACCATGGAATTGTAAATAAACGAATCCGATTTGACGAAGGACGATCAAAGGAAGGAACGTGAAATGAAAACATTAGACTGAACAGCTTAAAAATGCACCGAAAAACCAATGAATATGGGCACTTCTTCTGTTCATTTGTGAATGGCAAACGCCGCTTTCCAGTCCCTGTTACCATGGAATTGTAAATAAACGAATCCGATTTGACGAAGGACGATCAAAGGAAGGAGCGTGAAATGAAAACAGACTGAACAGCTTAAAAATGCAACGAAAAACCAATGAATATGGGCACTTCTACTGTTCATTTGTGAATGCCAATCGCCGCTTTCGAGTCCCTGTTACCATGGAATTGTAAATAAACGAATCCGATTTGACGAAGGACGATCAAAGGAAGGAGCGTGAAATGAAAACATTAGACTGAACAGCTTAAAAATGCACCGAAAAACCAATGAATATGGGCACTTCTACTGTTCATTTGTAAATGGCAAACGCCGCTTTCCAGTCCCTTTTACCATGGAATTGTAAATAAACGAATCCGATTTGACGAAGGACGATCAAAGGAAGGAGCGTGAAATGAAAACATTAGACTGAACACCTTAAAAATGAACCGAAAAACCAATGAATATGGGCACTTCTACTGTTCATTTGTGAATGGCAAACGCCGCTTTCGAGTCCCTGTTACCATGGAATTGTAAATAAACGAATCCGATTTGACGAAGGACGATCAAAGGAAGGAGCGTGAAATGAAAACATTAGACTGAACAGCTTAAAAATGCACCCAAAAACCAATGAATATGGGCACTTCTACTGTTCATTTGTGAATGGCAAACGCCGCTTTCGAGTCCCTGTTACCATGGAATTTTAAATAAACGAATCCGATTTGACGAAGGACGATCAAAGGAAGGAGCGTGAAATGAAAACATTAGAGTGAACAGCTTAAAAATGCACCGAAAAAACAATGAATATGGGCACTTCTACTGTTCTTTTGTGAATGCCAATCGCCGCTTTCGAGTCCCTGTTACCATGGAATTGTAAATAAATGAATCCGATTTGACGAAGGACGATCAAATGTAGGAGTGTGGAATTAATACAATAGACTAATCAACTTAAAAATGCACCTAAAAACCAATGAATATGGGCACTTCTACTGGTCATTTGTAAATGCCAATCGCCGCGTTCGAATCCCTGTTACCATGGAATTGTTAATAAACGAATCCGATTTGACGAAGGACGATCAAAGGAAGGAGCGTGGAATTAATACAATAGACTAATCAACTTAAAAATGCACCTAAAAACTAATGAATATGGGCACTTCTACTGTTCATTTGTGAATGCCAATCGCCGCGTTCGAATCCCTGTTACCATGGAATTGTAAATAAACGAATCCGATTTGACGAAGGACGATCAAAGGAAGGAGTGTGGAATTAAAACAATAGACTAATCAACTTAAAAATGCACCTAAAAACCAATGAATATGGGCACTTCTACTGTTCATTTGTGAATGGCAATCGCCGCGTTCGAATCCCTGTTACCATGGAATTGTAAATAAACGAATCCGATTTGACGAAGGACGATCAAAGGTAGGAGCGTGGAATTAATACAATAGACTAATTAACTTAAAAATGCACCCAAAAACCAATGAATATGGGCACTTCTACTGTTAATTTGTGAATGCCAATCGCCGCGTTCGAATCCCTGTTACCATGGAATTGTAAATAAACGAATCCGATTTGACGAAGGACGATCAAAGGTAGGAGCGTGGAATTAATACAATAGACTAATCAACTTAAAAATGCACCTAAAAACCAATGAAGATGGGCACTTCTACTGTTCATTTGTGAATGACAATCGCCGCTTTCGAATCCCTGTTACCATGGAATTGTAAATAAACGAATCCGATTTGACGAAGGACGATCAAAGGTAGGAGCGTGGAACTAATACAATAGACTAATTAACTTTAAAATGCACCTAAAAACCAATGAATATGGGCACTTCTACTGTTCATTTGTGAATGCCAATCGCCACTTTCGAGTCCCATTTCCCATGGAATTGAAAATAAACGAATCCGATTTGACGAAGGACGATCAAAGGTAGGAGGGTGGAATAAATACATTAGACTAATCAACTTAAAAATGCAACGAAAAACCAATGAATATTGGAACTTCTACTGTTCATTTGTGAATGCCAATCGCCGCTTTCGAGTCCCTGTTACCATGGAATTGTAAATAAATGAATCCGATTTGACCGAGGACGATCAAATGTAGGAGTGTGGAATTAATACAATAGACTAATCAACTTAAAAATGCACCTAAAAACCAATGAATATGGGCACTTCTACTGTTCATTTGTGAATGCCAATCGCCGCGTTCGAATCCCTGTTACCATGGAATTGTAAATAAACGAATCCGATTTGACAAAGGACGATCAAAGGAAGGAGTGTGGAATTAAAACAATAGACTAATCAACTTAAAAATGCACCTAAAAACCAATGAATATGGGCACTTCTACTGTTCATTTGTGAATGGCAATCGCCGCTTTCGAATCCCTGTTACCATGGAATTGTAAATAAACGAATCCGATTTGACGAAGGACGATCAAAGGTAGGAGCGTGGAACTAATACAATAGACTAATCAACTTAAAATGCACCTAAAAACCAATGAATATGGGCACTTCTACTGTTCATTTTTGAATGCCAATTGCCGCGTTCGAATCCCTGTTACCATGGAATTGTAAATAAATGAATCCGATTTGACGAAGGACGATCAAAGGTAGGAGCGTGGAATTAATACAATAGACTAATCAACTTAAAAATGCACCTAAAAACCAATGAATATGGGCACTTCTACTGTTCATTTGTGAATGACAATCGCCGCTTTCGAATCCCTGTTACCATGGAATTGTAAATAAACGAATCCGATTTGACGAAGGACGATCAAAGGTAGGAGCGTGGAACTAATACAATAGACTAATCAACTTAAAAATGCACCTAAAAACCAATGAATATGGGCCCTTCTACTGTTCATTTGTGAATGCCAATCGCCACTTTCGAGTCCCATTTACCATGGAATTGAAAATAAACGAATCCGATTTGACGAAGGACGATCAAAGGTAGGATCGTGGAATTAATACATTAGACTAATCAACTTAAAAATGCAACGAAAAACCAATGAATATGGGAACTTCTACTGTTCATTTGTGAATGCCAATCGCCGCTTTCGAGTCCCTGTTACCATGGAATTGTAAATAAACGAATCCGATTTGACGAAGGACGATCAAAGGAAGGAGCGTGAAATTAATACAATAGACTAATCAACTTAAAAATGCACCTAACAACTAATGAATATGGGCACTTCTACTGTTCATTTGTGAATGCCAATCGCCGCGTTCGAATCCCTGTTACCATGGAATTGTAAATAAACGAATCCGATTTGACGAAGGACGATCAAAGGAAGGGGCGTGGAACTAATACAATAGACTAATCAACTTAAAAATGCACCTAAAAACCAATGAATATGGGCACTTCTACTGTTCATTTGTGAATGCCAATCGCCGCGTTCGAATCCCTGTTACCATGGAATTGTAAATAAACGAATCCGATTTGACGAAGGACGATCAAAGGTAGGAGCGTGGAATTAATACAATAGACTAATCAACTTAAAAATGCACCTAAAAACCAATGAATATGGGAACTTCTACTGTTCATTTGTGAATGGCAATTGCCGCGTTCGAATCCCTGTTTCCATGGAATTGTAAATAAACGAATCCGATTTGACGAAGGACGATCAAAGGAAGGAGTGTGGAATTAATACAATAAACTAATCAACTAAAAAATGCAACGAAAAACCAATTAATATGGGCACTTCTACTGTTCATTTGTGAATGGCAAACGCCGCTTTCGAGTCCCTGTTACCATGGAATTATAAATAAACGAATCCGATTTGACGAAGGACGATCAAAGGAAGGAGCGTGGAACTAATACAATAGACTAATCAACTTAAAAATGCACCTAAAAACCAATGAATATGGGCACTTCTACTGTTCATTTGTGAATGCCAATCGCCGCGTTCGAATCCCTGTTACCATGGAATTGTAAATAAACGAATCCGATTTGACGAAGGACGATCAAAGGAAGGAGCGTGAAATGAAAACATTAGACTGAACAACTTAAAAATGCACCGAAAAACCAATGAATATGGGCACTTCTACTGTTCATTTGTGAATGGCAAACGCCGCTTTCGAGTCCCTGTTACCATGGAATTGTAAATAAACGAATCCGATTTGACGAAGGACGATCAAAGGAAGGAACGTGAAATGAAAACATTAGACTGAACAGCTTAAAAATGCACCGAAAAACCAATGAATATGGGCACTTCTTCTGTTCTTTTGTGAATGGCAAACGCCGCTTTCCAGTCCCTGTTACCATGTAATTGTAAATAAACGAATCCGATTTGACGAAGGACGATCAAAGGAAGGAGCGTGAAATGAAAACAGACTGAACAGCTTAAAAATGCAACGAAAAACCAATGAATATGGGCACTTCTACTGTTCATTTGTGAATGGCAATCGCCGCTTTCGAGTCCCTGTTACCATGGAATTGTAAATAAACGAATCCGATTTGACGAAGGACGATCAAAGGAAGGAGCTTGAAATGAAAACATTAGACTGAACAACTTAAAAATGCAACGAAAAACCAATGAATATGGGCACTTCTACTGTTCATTTGTGAATGGCAATCGCCGCTTTCGAGTCCCTGTTACCATGGAATTGTAAATAAACGAATCCGATTTGACGAAGGACGATCAAAGGAAGAAGCGTGAAATGAAAACATTAGACTGAACAACTTAAAAATGCAACGAAAAACCAATGAATATGGGCACTTCTACTGTTCATTTGTAAATGGCAATCGCCGCTTTCGAGTCCCTGTTACCATGGAATTGTAAATAAACGAATCCGATTTGACGAAGGACGATCAAAGGAAGGAGCGTGAAATGAAAACATTAGACTGAACAACTTAAAAATGCACCTAAAAACCAATGAATATGGGCACTTCTACTGTTCATTTGTGAATGCCAATCGCCACTTTCGAGTCCCTGTTCCCATGGAATTGAAAATAAACGAATCCGATTTGACGAAGGACGATCAAAGGTAGGAGCGTGGAATAAATACATTAGACTAATCAACTTAAAAATGCAACGAAAAACCAATGAATATGGGCACTTCTACTGTTCATTTGTGAATGGCAAACGCCGCTTTCCAGTCCCTGTTACCATGGAATTGTAAATAAACGAATCCGATTTGACGAAGGACGATCAAAGGAAGGAGCGTGAAATGAAAACATTAGACTGAACAACTTAAAAATGAACCGAAAAACCAATGAATATGGGCACTTCTACTGTTCATTTGTGAATGGCAAACGCCGCTTTCGAGTCCCTGTTACCATGGAATTTTAAATAAACGAATCCGATTTGACGAAGGACGATCAAAGGAAGGAGCGTGAAATGAAAACATTAGAGTGAACAGCTTAAAAATGCACCGAAAAAACAATGAATATGGGCACTTCTAGTGTTCATTTGTAAATGCCAATCGCCGCGTTCGAATCCCTGTTACCATGGAATTGTTAATAAACGAATCCGATTTGACGAAGGACGATCAAAGGAAGGAGCGTGGAATTAATACAATAGACTAATCAACTTAAAAATGCACCTAAAAACTAATGAATATGGGCACTTCTACTGTTCATTTGTGAATGCCAATCGCCGCGTTCGAATCCCTGTTACCATGGAATTGTAAATAAACGAATCCGATTTGACGAAGGACGATCAAAGGAAGGAGTGTGGAATTAAAACAATAGACTAATCAACTTAAAAATGCACCTAAAAACCAATGAATATGGGCACTTCTACTGTTCATTTGTGAATGGCAATCGCCGCGTTCGAATCCCTGTTACCATGGAATTGTAAATAAACGAATCCGATTTGACGAAGGACGATCAAAGGTAGGAGCGTGGAATTAATACAATAGACTAATTAACTTAAAAATGCACCCAAAAACCAATGAATATGGGCACTTCTACTGTTAATTTGTGAATGCCAATCGCCGCGTTCGAATCCCTGTTACCATGGAATTGTAAAAAAACGAATCCGATTTGACGAAGGACGATCAAAGGTAGGAGCGTGGAATTAATACAATAGACTAATCAACTTAAAAATGCACCTAAAAACCAATGAAGATGGGCACTTCTACTGTTCATTTGTGAATGACAATCGCCGCTTTCGAATCCCTGTTACCATGGAATTGTAAATAAACGAATCCGATTTGACGAAGGACGATCAAAGGTAGGAGCGTGGAACTAATACAATAGACTAATTAACTTAAAAATGCACCTAAAAACCAATGAATATGGGCACTTCTACTGTTCATTTGTGAATGCCAATCGCCACTTTCGAGTCCCTGTTCCCATGGAATTGAAAATAAACGAATCCGATTTGACGAAGGACGATCAAAGGTAGGAGCGTGGAATAAATACATTAGACTAATCAACTTAAAAATGCAACGAAAAACCAATGAATATTGGAACTTCTACTGTTCATTTGTGAATGCCAATCGCCGCTTTCGAGTCCCTGTTACCATGGAATTGTAAATAAATGAATCCGATTTGACGAAGGACGATCAAATGTAGGAGTGTGGAATTAATACAATAGACTAATCAACTTAAAAATGCACCTAAAAACCAATGAATATGGGCACTTCTACTGTTCATTTGAGAATGCCAATCGCCGCGTTCGAATCCCTGTTACCATGGAATTGTAAATAAACGAATCCGATTTGACAAAGGACGATCAAAGTTAGGAGCGTGAAATTAATACAATAGACTAATCAACTTAAAAATATACCTAAAAACCAATGAATATGGGCACTTCTACTGTTCATTTGAGAATGCCAATCGCCGCGTTCGAATCCCTGTTACCATGGAATTGTAAATAAACGAATCCGATTTGACGAAGGACGATCAAAGGAAGGAGCGTGAAATGAAAACAGACTGAACAGCTTAAAAATGCAACGAAAAACCAATGAATATGGGCACTTCTACTGTTCATTTGTGAATGGCAATCGCCGCTTTCAAGTCCCTGTTACCATGGAATTGTAAATAAACGAATCCGATTTGACGAAGGACGATCAAAGGAAGGAGCTTGAAATGAAAACATTAGACTGAAGAACTTAAAAATGCAACGAAAAACCAATGAATATGGGCACTTCTACTGTTCATTTGTGAATGGCAATCGCCGCTTTCGAGCCCCTGTTACCATGGAATTGTAAATAAACGAATCGATTTGACGAAGGACGATCAAAGGAAGAAGCGTGAAATGAAAACATTAGACTGAACAACTTAAAAATGCAACGAAAAACCAATGAATATGGGCACTTCTACTGTTCATTTGTGAATGGCAATCGCCGCTTTCGAGTCCCTGTTACCATGGAACTGTAAATAAACGAATCCGATTTGACGAAGGACGATCAAAGGAAGGAGCGTGAAATGAAAACATTAGACTGAACAACTTAAAAATGCACCTAAAAACCAATGAATATGGGCACTTCTACTGTTCATTTGTGAATGGCTATCGCCGCTTTCGAGTCCCTGTTACCATGGAATTGTAAATAAACGAATCCGATTTGACGAAGGACGATCAAAGGAAGGAGCATGAAATGAAAACAGACTGAACAGCTTAAAAATGCACCCAAAAACCAATGAATATGGGCACTTCTACTGTTCATTTGTGAATGGCAAACGCCGCTTTCGAGTCCCTGTTTCCATGGAATTGTAAATAAACGAATCCGATTTGACGAAGGACGATCAAAGGAAGGAGCGTGAAATGAAAACATTAGACTGAACAGCTTAAAAATGCAACGAAAAACCAATGAATATGGGCACTTCTACTGTTCATTTGTGAATGGCAAACGCCGCTTTCCAGTCCCTTTACCATGGAATTGTAAATAAACGAATCCGATTTGACGAAGGACGATCAAAGGAAGGAGCGTGAAATGAAAACATTAGACTGAACAACTTAAAAATGAACCGAAAAACCAATGAATATGGGCACTTCTACTGTTCATTTGTGAATGGCAAACGCAGCTTTCGAGTCCCTGTTACCATGGAATTGTAAATAAACGAATCCGATTTGACGAAGGACGATCAAAGGAAGGAGCGTGAAATGAAACATTAGACTGAACAGCTTAAAAATGCACCCAAAAACCAATGAATATGGGCACTTCTACTGTTCATTTGTGAATGGCAAACGCCGCTTTCGAGTCCCTGTTACCATGGAATTTTAAATAAACGAATCCGATTTGACGAAGGACGATCAAAGGTAGGAGCGTGGAATTAATACAATAGACTAATCAACTTAAAAATGCACCTAAAAACCAATGAAGATGGGCACTTCTACTGTTCATTTGTGAATGACAATCGCCGCTTTCGAATCCCTGTTACCATGGAATTGTAAATAAACGAATCCGATTTGACGAAGGACGATCAAAGGTAGGAGCGTGGAACTAATACAATAGACTAATTAACTTAAAAATGCACCTAAAAACCAATGAATATGGGCACTTCTACTGTTCATTTGTGAATGCCAATCGCCACTTTCGAGTCCCTGTTCCCATGGAATTGAAAATAAACGAATCCGATTTGACGAAGGACGATCAAAGGTAGGAGCGTGGAATAAATACATTAGACTAATCAACTTAAAAATGCAACGAAAAACCAATGAATATTGGAACTTCTACTGTTCATTTGTGAATGCCAATCGCCGCTTTCGAGTCCCTGTTACCATGGAATTGTAAATAAATGAATCCGATTTGACGAAGGACGATCAAATGTAGGAGTGTGGAATTAATACAATAGACTAATCAACTTAAAAATGCACCTAAAAACCAATGAATATGGGCACTTCTACTGTTCATTTGAGAATGCCAATCGCCGCGTTCGAATCCCTGTTACCATGGAATTGTAAATAAACGAATCCGATTTGACAAAGGACGATCAAAGTTAGGAGCGTGAAATTAATACAATAGACTAATCAACTTAAAAATGCACCTAAAAACCAATGAATATGGGCACTTCTACTGTTCATTTGAGAATGCCAATCGCCGCGTTCGAATCCCTGTTACCATGGAATTGTAAATAAACGAATCCGATTTGACGAAGGACGATCAAAGGAAGGAGCGTGAAATGAAAACAGACTGAACAGCTTAAAAATGCAACGAAAAACCAATGAATATGGGCACTTCTACTGTTCATTTGTGAATGGCAATCGCCGCTTTCGAGTCCCTGTTACCATGGAATTGTAAATAAACGAATCCGATTTGACGAAGGACGATCAAAGGAAGGAGCTTGAAATGAAAACATTAGACTGAACAACTTAAAAATGCAACGAAAAACCAATGAATATGGGCACTTCTACTGTTCATTTGTGAATGGCAATCGCCGCTTTCGAGCCCCTGTTACCATGGAATTGTAAATAAACGAATCTGATTTGACGAAGGACGATCAAAGGAAGAAGCGTGAAATGAAAACATTAGACTGAACAACTTAAAAATGCAACGAAAAACCAATGAATATGGGCACTTCTACTGTTCATTTGTGAATGGCAATCGCCGCTTTCGAGTCCCTGTTACCATGGAATTGTAAATAAACGAATCCGATTTGACGAAGGACGATCAAAGGAAGGAGCGTGAAATGAAAACATTAGACTGAACAACTTAAAAATGCACCTAAAAACCAATGAATATGGGCACTTCTACTGTTCATTTGTGAATGGCTATCGCCGCTTTCGAGTCCCTGTTACCATGGAATTGTAAATAAACGAATCCGATTTGACGAAGGACGATCAAAGGAAGGAGCGTGAAATGAAAACAGACTGAACAGCTTAAAAATGCACCGAAAAACCAATGAATATGGGCACTTCTACTGTTCATTTGTGAATGGCAAACGCCGCTTTCGAGTCCCTGTTACCATGGAATTATAAATAAACGAATCCGATTTGACGAAGGACGATCAAAGGAAGGAGCGTGAAATGAAAACATTAGACTGAACAGCTGAAAAATGCAACGAAAAACCAATGAATATGGGCACTTCTACTGTTCATTTGTGAATGGCAAACGCCGCTTTCCAGTCCCTTTTACCATGGAATTGTAAATAAACGAATCCGATTTGACGAAGGACGATCAAAGGAAGGAGCGTGAAATGAAAACATTAGACTGAACAACTTAAAAATGAACCGAAAAACCAATGAATATGGGCACTTCTACTGTTCATTTGTGAATGGCAAACGCCGCTTTCGAGTCCCTGTTACCATGGAATTGTAAATAAACGAATCCGATTTGACGAAGGACGATCAAAGGAAGGAGCGTGAAATGAAAACATTAGACTGAACAGCTTAAAAATGCACCCAAAAACCAATGAATATGGGCACTTCTACTGTTCATTTGTGAATGGCAAACGCCGCTTTCGAGTCCCTGTTACCATGGAATTTTAAATAAACGAATCCGATTTGACGAAGGACGATCAAAGGAAGGAGCGTGAAATGAAAACATTAGAGTGAACAGCTTAAAAATGCACCGAAAAAACAATGAATATGGGCACTTCTACTGTTCTTTTGTGAATGCCAATGCCGCTTTCGAGTCCCTGTTACCATGGAATTGTAAATAAATGAATCCGATTTGACGAAGGACGATCAAATGTATGAGTGTGGAATTAATACAATAGACTAATCAACTTAAAAATGCACCTAAAAACCAATGAATATGGGCACTTCTACTGTTCATTTGTAAATGCCAATCGCCGCGTTCGAATCCCTGTTACCATGGAATTGTTAATAAACGAATCCGATTTGACGAAGGACGATCAAAGGAAGGAGTGTGGAATTAAAACAATAGACTAATCAACTTAAAAATGCACCTAAAAACCAATGAATATGGGCACTTCTACTGTTCATTTGTGAATGGCAATCGCCGCGTTCGAATCCCTGTTACCATGGAATTGTAAATAAACGAATCCGATTTGACGAAGGACGATCAAAGGTAGGAGCGTGGAATTAATACAATAGACTAATTAACTTAAAAATGCACCCAAAAACCAATGAATATGGGCACTTCTACTGTTAATTTGTGAATGCCAATCGCCGCGTTCGAATCCCTGTTACCATGGAATTGTAAATAAACGAATCCGATTTGACGAAGGACGATCAAAGGTAGGAGCGTGGAATTAATACAATAGACTAATCAACTTAAAAATGCACCTAAAAACCAATGAAGATGGGCACTTCTACTGTTCATTTGTGAATGACAATCGCCGCTTTCGAATCCCTGTTACCATGGAATTGTAAATAAACGAATCCGATTTGACGAAGGACGATCAAAGGTAGGAGCGTGGAACTAATACAATAGACTAATTAACTTAAAAATGCACCTAAAAACCAATGAATATGGGCACTTCTACTGTTCATTTGTGAATGCCAATCGCCACTTTCGAGTCCCTGTTCCCATGGAATTGAAAATAAACGAATCCGATTTGACGAAGGACGATCAAAGGTAGGAGCGTGGAATAAATACATTAGACTAATCAACTTAAAAATGCAACGAAAAACCAATGAATATGGGAACTTCTACTGTTCATTTGTGAATGCCAATCGCCGCTTTCGAGTCCCTGTTACCATGGAATTGTAAATAAATGAATCCGATTTGACGAAGGACGATCAAATGTAGGAGTGTGGAATTAATACAATAGACTAATCAACTTAAAAATGCACCTAAAAACCAATGAATATGGGCACTTCTACTGTTCATTTGAGAATGCCAATCGCCGCGTTCGAATCCCTGTTACCATGGAATTGTAAATAAACGAATCCGATTTGACGAAGGACGATCAAAGGTAGGAGCGTGGAATTAATACAATAGATTTATTAACTTAAAAATGCACCCAAAAACCAATGAATATGGGCACTTCTACTGTTAATTTGTGAATGCCAATCGCCGCGTTCGAATCCCTGTTACCATGGAATTGTAAATAAACGAATCCGATTTGACGAAGGACGATCAAAGGTAGGAGCGTGGAATTAATACAATAGACTAATCAACTTAAAAATGCACCTAAAAACCAATGAAGATGGGCACTTCTACTGTTCATTTGTGAATGACAATCGCCGCTTTCGAATCCCTGTTACCATGGAATTGTAAATAAACGAATCCGATTTGACGAAGGACGATCAAAGGTAGGAGCGTGGAACTAATACAATAGACTAATTAACTTAAAAATGC